>NC_087178.1:18987250-18992250 GCF_035594125.1 Scylla paramamosain
GTTGCAGATGAGGGAGTCAGTGAGGAGGAGAGACACGGTGAAAGGAGTGGAGGGATGAGGAATAGTAGGGATCAGGTAGAGGAGTAGGAGGAGGAGGAGGAGGAACACAAGGGAACACAAATGAAAAACAAACTACATCATTATTTTTTGTCTTTTGAGAGGCTGTTTGTGATAAGTTGCTCTATCTAAGGAGGAGAAGAGGAGGGTGGGAGAAAGACAAGGAGATAGTTAGGAGACAAAACAAAATAAAACGAAGGGAATGGAGATGAGAAATGAAGAGTGGGATGAAAGTGGGAGGAAAGAGAAGGAGAAAGGAGGAGTGGTGATGATGAAGAAGACGAGGAGGTGGTGAGGAGGCGAGACAAGACGAAACGAAAGAAGTGAAGAGGAGAGGAGAGATGAGTGAAGAGATGCAGGTGGAAGAGAAGGAGGAGGAGGAGGAGGAGGAGGAGGAGGAGGAGGAGGAGGAGGATGACGATGAGGCAGTGAGGAGGCGAGACAAGATGAAACGAAAGGAGTGGAGAGGAGAGGAGAGGAGGGATGCAGGTGAGAGTAGGAGGATGAGGATGAGGGGGAGGAGGAGGAGGAGGAGGAGGTGATGGAGGAAAGGTGAATGACCCTGTGGCTGGTGTCAGAGCACTTGAGGACTTACACGCCAAGAAAGGAAGGTCAGAAACAGGACTGCACGACGCCTCTACACTAAATAATCTGACTAGTGCACCAAACAAAACGACTCGCGGGCGACAAAACACTGCAGCAACTCACATGAAACGAAAACACATCGAACTCATGAATTGCTCGACGAGAACTGAATAGCAAGTGATTAAATCCTGTTCTGATTACTTGACTCCCACGAAGGCTGTGTTTAAGAGAGAGAGAGAGAGAGAGAGAGAGAGAGAGAGAGAGAGAGAGAGAGAGAGAGAGAGAGAGCAAATTTATGCATCTCAGTTCGTCCACGCTGATATTTTACACCCACAAACCACAAAGCCAAATTTCGTGCAGTTTAAGAATCCAAGCCATTTAAATTTTGACGAAGTATTTCCCTTCCTAACACAGTCCCTCCCTGTAGCATGACACAGTGAGGTAGTGGGCG
Organism: Scylla paramamosain; assembly: GCF_035594125.1. Taxonomy (NCBI): domain Eukaryota; kingdom Metazoa; phylum Arthropoda; class Malacostraca; order Decapoda; family Portunidae; genus Scylla; species Scylla paramamosain. The sequence goes on from NC_087178.1 coordinate 18,988,344, forward strand.
TCGGTCTTCTCTGGAACTGTTTATCCTGTTGGTCAAGTTCTTATTTACAACGTGAGGTTAATGAACACACACCATATTCGTTAACCACCAGCAGGAGACGTCTATTTACTTATTCATGTATACATATATAATAATCCAGACACCTCCTTTATAACCCCGAGTGTCCAGGAGTGTGCAAAGGAGTGGGCTAACTTTCCTAAATGTTTCGCAATGTTTATAGTGTCTGACGCTTGCCCAATTACTGTATAGTGTTTCCTTGGCTTGTGTTGATTGATTTTACTGCTCTCTTGTTTGCCTCCTCTGATTGTTATTGTTATTGATTGTTATTGTTGTTGTTGGTGGTGGTGGTGGAGGTGGTTGAGGTGAAGGCCATGGTGGTGATGTCAGTATTGTATTCATATAGAAATGACCACCACCATTTAAAGGCGGAAAATTCCTCCTCCTCCTCCTCCTCCTCCTCCTCCTCCTCCTCCTCCTCCTCCTCCTCCTCCTCCTCCTCCTCCTCCTCCTCCTCCTCCTTGCTCAATTACATCCTGTTCCCGGACACGTAGATTCGTAGTAATAATATTTAGCTCAGCAGAGACCCGCGTTATAAGCCAGCAGGTTTTCTTGCGTCTGTTTTTCATTTGCACTCCTCCTCCTCCTCCTCCTCCTCCTCCTCTCACGTAGCATAAGTTTACCAGGGAATTTACCTCTTCATTTCTGCCAAGATTTGCTGATTCGTAACTCGGCTTATCTTACCTCTCTTCCTCCCTCTCTCTCTCCCTTCCTCCCTCCCTCGCTCTCTCTCTCTCTCTTTCCCTCTCTCGCCCCTCCACCCTCCAAGGAAGCCTTCATTTGGAACATTAACGTCTGGTTTTCAAGTAATTTTATCTTAAAGCCGCGCGAGGAAACAGGAAGATTGACGTACAAGATAAAGAGGAATGAACAGATAAACGCCGGACAGATGAAGTCGTTAAAACAAGCAAAAAATGGAGGATTTTCTCTTTTTTTTTTTATGCTCACAGAAAACAAGAAAAGAAGCGAAAATGACAGTAGCAGCTTCTCTTATTGCCTCGCTTCTCTCATTTATTCTCTCGTCTTCTCTTCTTCCTCCTTCTGTTCTCTCTCTTTCTCTCTCTTTTTCTCCCTCTCGTTTCCTCCTGCTCATCCTCCACTCCCTTCGTCAATAATGCTTAAGCAGGCGCCACACACCATCCTGACGAGAATCCTAAATTATGATTCTCTCTCTCTCTCTCTCTCTCTCTCTCTCTCTCTCTCTCTCTCTCTCTCTCTCTCTCTCTCTCTCTCTCTCTCTCTCTCTCTCTCTCTCTCACACACACACACACACACACACACACACACACACACACACACACACACACACACACACACACACACACACACACACACACACACACACACACACACACAGAATTAATCACTGGTTCGTTCACTCTCACTCCCGGTGTTTGCACGTATATGGGCCCTGTCTTTGTGTGTGTGTGTGTGTGTGTGTGTGTGTGTGTGTGTGTGTGTGTGTGTGTGAGATAATGGTGATAATAATGTGTCTGCTAACTCCCCCCTCCCGACGACGTTTTTATTACCATTTGTTCGTGTGTGTGTGTGTGTGTGTGTGTGTGTGTGTGTGTGTGTGTGTGTGTGTGTGTGTGTATGTGTGTAAGTGCGTGCGCGCTGACCCCCAGGTGACCAGGCTCGCCGGAGTATCCCGTTACTCTGCCCCTCCCCCCGCCCTTCCCGTCCCTCTTCCCCTCCCCCCGCCCTTCCCGTCCCTCTTCTCCTGCCCTTCATGTCCCCTCCCTGCCTGCCTGCCCACCACCACCACCACCACCACCACCACCACCACCACCATCCCTTACTTCACCACTATTTCCACCACCACTACCACCATTGCTTCACCACCGTCACTACCACTAAAGTCCTCCCCCACCCACAAATCCTAGTAGTCCACCACCACCACCACCACCACCACCACAATCGTCACATTTTCTTTTTTCTGTCATTCTCTCGCTCTCCACTCGGCCTCATTAACTTTCTAAATAAGAGCACAGTTTCATTAGTTCCTTATAAACAGTTTATATTCGACCAGGTACCTCTGGGATGAAGGAAAGCAGGAACTTGAAATCTTTCCTCATAATTACTGGTGTCTTGTAATAATGGAATAGTTGTGTGTGTGTGTGTGTGTGTGTAGGAGGGTCAGTCGCAAGTAATCATTGTAAATTCCTTTGTAATTGTTATGGTAGTGATTTCTCGGTATTTGTAACTGGCCGTCCTTAAAATTTATTGTGAAAGCAGCCGCCCGGTGCATCTCGGAAATAGTTTATGAGCGACTGCCGATGGTTTAGGGACACTACTTTGTGAAACACTACTAAAACATACCTATACCACCAATAACACCTGGAAAACAAAGCAGGTGTGGTGTACAGGTGTTGTTAACTGTACAGAAGATAACATCTGCGCGCGGCCATTGAGTGAAACAACCAGACTTCTAAAGAATGTATTTTCGTCCTGACCTTTGTGAAATTAAAGGCCCACAATGCACTGCGTCGTACCCATCGTGGGGGAGGAGGCATGGGTGGGCGTGGGAAGACATGCAGGGGTATGGGTGAGGGTGAGCCAGCTGGTATAAGGAAAACAAATCGCTTTTATTACCGCCAGATTTTCCTTCTGCCTTCGATGAATTAAGTTAAAGTACACAATGCAGGCAGTCGTACCCATGGCGGGGGGAGCGTGAGACAGGTAGGCCGGGAGGGCGGGTGGGCAGGGCCGGACCAGCTGGTGTGGGCCGTCTGGGCCGAAATTCACATACCTGGCCCGGTCGTCTCTTTGTGCCGACCGCCCGACCTTCCCCGAACTTTTCTCGTCTGACCTTGAGGTTGTCCTTCAGATTTTGTCCTTCCCGCCGCCCTGCCCCGTGGCGCGCCCCTCGCTGCCTCCGTTATGTAAGCCTTGTGCTGCAAAACCTAATTTTTTTTTTCTGGAGGTAGTGAGCGTTTGTTTATTTTCTTTCTTTTTTTCACCTCTGTGTTGGGCGTCGTGGTGGTGGAGAGAAGCAACGCCCAGCAGAACTTGTTTGCTTTGTTTGTGTGTCTGTGATGCTAACACTTCTGGATTATTTATTTTTTTTTTTACTGATTTTCTTTTTCTTTTCTTTTTCTTTTTCTTTTTATCTTTTTTTTTTCGCATTACCTGAGCTCTACTTTGTATCTATTCCCTCATGTCCTTGCCGGAGCGCAGACCAGTAAGGCGAGGCGCGGGTGAGGCGCCTCAACGATGTAGTGGCCACGTCTTGCAGTATCGTGCGTGAATAATGACCAACAAGTTTTGAGACCAACGAAGCGTAGATAAGAACAGCGGTCAAGCGCCACCAGGTGTATCCATCCCATCGCCAACACTCGTCTTGTTGATCTACCTGCATTGACCTGTTTATCTGCTCTTTTTCTGGCTTATTCCTGTTTGCCAAGCTGTTTTCTTTTAGCCGGTCATGTTTAGCTTACTGTTGTCTCAACTTTACCTGTTTCACCTGCTTGCCTTACCTGTTCCCTTCGTGTTTGTTTTCGTTTACCAAGTTGTTGTCTTTTCAGTTCTTTGTTCTTGTTTTCTTACCCGTTGGCTCATCGTTATTCCCTGTAAGTCCTTGTTAGCCTTTCGATGCTTCTCCCTCGCATTCTTAACTATCTGCTTTAACTTGTTTTCCTGTTTCTCCCGTTTATCAAGCCGTCGGGGCTCCATTAGTCTCCTTTCCTGTTTACGTTCCCGTTGCCTCCCGTTACCTGCTGCGCCTGCCTGCTTACCGGGGTGTGTGTGAGGAACGCCCTTCATCCTGCCGGCGGGGCACAGGTATATACAGGTACAGGTATACAAGTACGCCAGACGCAGGAATCTCGTCACTTCCTGGCCGCGCCGC
>NC_087178.1:18999750-19027250 GCF_035594125.1 Scylla paramamosain
ACCACTCTGCTGCTACTAGTCTCTGAATTTATTTTTTCCCCACGCTAGTGCCCGAGTGATGTTTATTATATCATAAGTCCGTAAGAGTCAAAGTCCCGGCGAGCGGCAGCGTCAAGGGCGGGCGTGGGGGCTGTGCGGCGGCGAGGCGTAGAGCCCAAAGTCGTGTGGCCGCCGCGCCGAGACCAGATTTTGTACTGGTAAGATATCCCGAGGGAGGGTCCCGCCCCTTCGGCTCAGTTCACTACCCTCATGCTGGCTTCTGCTCTCTCGCTACCTGTTTCTGGCCGGTCTCCTGCCCTCCTCCTGCTCGTGTATGTGTGTGTGTGCGTGTGTGTGTGTGTTTGGTGTGTGTGTGTGTGTGTGTGTGTGTGTGGAGTGGAGTGGAGTGGAGTGGGATGGAAGGCAATGACATCTCACCTTCAGTGTTACCACTCCACACGCCGTCTGTGTGACAGGTCCTTGTGTCTCCGCCAGCCAAGGAGTGTCTGTTACACCGCCAAGAATGAGTGGGGTGAGGGAGACCGGCGTGTGTGTGTGTGTGTGTGTGTGTGTGTGTGTGTGTGTGTGAGGGTTTGGGAGAGTGACATCATCCCTCACCTCCAACTCTTCGCCTTCGCTTGCTGGAACGTCCGCCGTCCCTCCCTTTTCTCCCTCTTCGATCACCCACTCACTCCTCGCAGCCTCTCCTTCCTTCTCTCCCTCTCCGGTACTGCTTGTATTGGAGCCTTCTCTGAATTCATCCAAACCCTTTATAGTATGTGTAGTGTGTGTGTGTGTGTGTGTGTGTGTGTGTGTGTGTGTGTGGTAGTTATACCCAGACAGCATCTCATATTTCTTTGCTATGGGCGTTGTTTCCATAAATTCCGGTAAAGCCAATTAACGTAAGGCTGTGGTGTATGCGTTGTGCTCGTACGTTACATTCGTGGACTCTTCCCTGGACTCTTACATTATCAAAGGAGGTTGTGTGGCGAGCAAAATTCGGGTTCCGCCACCACCGTCTCTTCCAGTCTGCCCTAAGCCCGGGGTTGATGTTGCCATCGTCTGCATTCGTCTCCCTTTTATTTCCCTCGTTCTTTTGTTCGCTCTCCGCCTCGTGTGTCCTTAATGCATCAGCTCGGCGTTGTTATGAATCCGTCTCCTCCCCGTGTGTGGTTGAGTATTCCTACCACGGCCCCGGACAGCCCAAAAGGCAGACATCTGTACATGAGGTCGGGAGTCTGGCTGCTGTTACCATATAAAGCAGACCAAGTTTTCCGAAGGCTGGCCATCTTTTTATCATGCTGGCGAATAATTGAGCCTTGTATGTTTCAGGAAGAGATGTAGATGATCTTGCTACGCAGTGCTATTTTACCATTATTTCGTTAAAAAGGATCCAGCGACCCACGTAATTCTTTGTTGATATTGGTCGGTAGATGGTCGGGTGGGAGGGAGTTGCCAGATTCGTCGCAGTTGATGCTTGGCTCTGTCTGTGTAAAGATTGAGTGCAGTTTATAACAGTAGCCTGTAATCTGTGCACCACTTATGTCTTCAAGTTTCATGATAGAACAGGAGTTCGATAGATGTGCGTGTGTGGACGAATTTAATTGTTCGATGCGGGTTGGCAGCATCGAAGTGACTAGCCGCTTCCAGCTAGACGGCTCCTCAGTCACCAGCGGAGACGTGGGTGGTGCTGGTTGCCTCGCGACGCGTGCTCTAAAGAAAAAAACTCTACGACCTTGGTAAACTCTATGTGACTGGACAGTGTGTACTGCGTGAAGAGGAAAGAAAACACGAGAAAATCTTTGCCGAAGTGACAGTTCAGGCGGAGAATCGTGTTCAGCTGGGCATTGTGGAAACGTTTGTCTCCGCCCCCCGTGCCCTCCGAACGCAATCAGCTGCCTCGGATGTGGGATGTGGTGAAGGCCTCTCCTTTAGCAAGCACGGGACGCATGCTATTGTGATAAATGGCCACGCGGCCTCAAGGATGCAGCAGGAGCAGAGAAAGAGAGACAGAAAACGTGTTGTCTGTGCAGTAGTGTTAGTGTGAGGGGGCGCCCAGAAGCAGTGGGCCGAGGTAATCTCTGCCACATATAGGTCACGTGTGTGTGGCACGGAGAATCTCCCTCCACGCACTGGCTGGCAGGTGGTCCATTCACGCCCTCTAACATTCTCCATTGAAGTGGAGTCGGCCACCGATCAGCGTCTAGGTCGTCGGCGTGGCTGCTAGTGTCGGGCACCGGGTGGTCGGGAGGGGGTGGCTCGCCCCCTCGGGCATTGGAGGCCGCCGTCGAAGGAAGATTAATCGATCACCGTACCCCGTGCTGGTGGATGGCGGTGCTGAGTGGTGGTACTGCTGCGTCACACCCTGGCAGGGACTGGTATAGTGGTGGGTGCCTCGTGGGCAGTGTTTGTGGCGCTGTGTTGAGTGGTGGGGAGCGGTGGGCGGCCCGGCATGGACTGCAGTGTCAGCCTGAGGTGAAGGGACCAGCGCCAGGATTTACCAAACTCGCCGGCACGGAACTGACTTGTTCATCAGTAAGTTATTTCGCTTTTTATCGGTGCATTCCTTATATGTATGAACAGTTAGGTATCCATTACATAATAACCCGTTGTGCTGCTAGTATAAGATAAAGATGCGCTCCTCTCCGCTGGGATTGCTATCTACTGTCGCATCGAAATCTTCAATACTTTTCGGGTGAATGTTTTCTCGAGACACAGCGTCACCTCGGGCATGCATTCAGTCTAATGTGCACTAATTACTATCTAACGAGAACATGCATGTACGCACAATCTATTAATGAACCCGTAATAACAGTAAATATCAAAGGACGACGTAATTATTTCCACAGTGCTATTAGTTGCAATTCAGAATGTCAGTTTTATTGACCTCACCTTTTTTTTATTATTGCGGGTTGGGTTGTGCTTCCCGTGCCTGCCAGGTAACACTTGCCGCTCGGGGGAAGAGGAATGGCCCGCGGGACGTGTTTTCACCCCCGCCTTTGGAATGTTCGCTGGTGAAGGATGACGGAGAGTGAACCAGACACTTGATCTGATCCTCAAAAGTCTTGGCGGGTCTTTGTCCTTGATCAGGGTGCTGGAACGTCCCTCTCAACCCCCTTCCACTCCCTCCAGTCTTCCTCCTCCTCCTCCTCCTCCTCCTCCTCCTCCTCCTCCTCCTCCTCCTCCTCCTCCTCCTCCTCCACCACACCCATACCACTATATCCTTCATCCTTCACCCAGATTACTAAACACCACACACACACACACACACACACACACACACACACACACACACACACACACACACACACACACACACACACACACACACACTTGACCTTAAGCCAGACCCGTCTCCCTGTGTTTAGATACGAGTCGTTCTTCTCTTTTTACATCGTCGTCTATTATGAAATTTCTTGTTCCGCGTTAGGTCAGTGTTGTGTTGCGGAGACCGGAGCCACGTCACTGTATTTGTTTGCCTGTTAATATCTCTCCCTCTCCCTCTCTCTCTCTCTCTCTCTCTCTCTCTCTCTCTCTCTCTCTCTCTCTCTCTCTCTCTCTCTCTCTCTCTCTCTCTCTCTTACACCTTATATTTGCGCTCTTTTATGGACCGATTAAGTGCGTGGGCCAAGGTATGTCCCCGAATGTCAGCAAGACTAATGTTTGCTGCTGTTGCTCGTAAAAGACGCGACCAAAACGAGGCGGAGGCTGAGCAGAAAAAAAGGGGCGTGGGCAGTATGTCTTTGTTGTCGGTGTTACTGTGATAAATTCTGTGTGTCTGTGTGTGTGTGTGTGTCTGTGTGTGTTAGGGCGGGGAGAAGGAAAGGGAGAGGATCAGGCATAATGTTTTCTATCAGGTAGCCTAAGAATCTCAGCAGCGCATTGGGGAGAAAGGGGGAGTAGAGGGAGACAGGGAGTGTGGGGAGAAGAGCGAGAAGAATTTGATATACCTTTATAGGAGTTGCCAGTGTTCGTCTGGGCAACCCTTTTTTGGCCAGGGGAGAGAGTAGGGAGGAGAGGAGAGCCACGTTACCCTCGTCCCTCCTTCCGCACCGTCAGTAGTGTGGGTGGGAGGAGCTCAGGGGGTCGCGCGGGGCTGCCTCTAGGTGTGTTTTCGCGTCGTGGTCAAAGGAGTCAGCGAGGAATGTCTGGTATGCGGGGCGGAGTGAATTGAGGACGACCGTCGGCCTTGGGGGGGGGAGGAGACGGCAGGGCAGCGGACCCCTCGGCACCCTGCCCTCCTGCCCCTCGGTTTGTCCTCCTCCGTGCCTGCTTCATTAACTCTCGCCGCCCTTCGTGGTGCCTTCCGACACTCCTTCATTAATGTCTGTCTTTCCTTTGTTTTTTGTCTTCTGATTTTGTTGTTCCTTCGTGCCCTAGGGATTTCATTGTTCCTTTACGTTCTTTCTCGTACCTTCGTTTGTCCCTTTTTGTGTGTTTTTGTTTGGTATCTTTCTTAATTTGTTCGTTGTTACTTTTTTTTTGCTCACATTCATTCACGTAAAGATTTCCTTCCTCTTTGCTCCTTCGTTTGTCATTCCTTCATTTACTTTCTTTGTATGCCCCACTGTTCCCCTCCCTTATCCTCATGTTTTGTTTCTTTACTACTTTCTTCCTTCCTCGTTTATTAGTTTTAAATTCTTCTGCCCTTCCACCTTGCTTAGTTGCACCATCCCCCGTGTTTTCCTACTTTATCGCCTTCTTTTTTCCTCCCCTCCCATTTGAAATACTTTTCCTCCTCCCCTCCTCCTCCACCACCACCCTTTAAACATATCTTCCCTTCCCTTCTGCCTTTCTCGTACTCGTCCCTCACTCTCCTTTTGTCCCCTCTTATCTCTCCAGCTCCTTCACTCTCCGTTGGCCCTCCCTCGCTCTTTGTCGTTCCTCGCTCCCTTGCTCTCCCGCGTCCCTCCTTCCCCTGAGGTCTCCGTGCTCTCTGCGTTCCTACTCGCTTCTATTTACTGCTCCACCTCATGCTTTGTTTATCAACCAGCGACCTCACTCAAGCCTTGCCTCCTTCCTCCCCCCGGCCTGGCTCCCTTCCCCCGACTCTCCTCTCCCTCCCATCTGCTCTTTATCTACATCTGCCCATGACATAAAGTAAATTGGTGTGTCAATAGAGAAATGTCTTAAGAAAATGGTTGAGATGATTGTTCAGCTCCTCCATTTGTCTGTCAGTCACGCCCCGGGCTGTGAGTTCCTCGGGATGTGGGTTTGGAGTCTACGAGGCTGTTGAGAATAGTGAGTTATAGCGAGTGAGTTGAGTGCATCCTGCGGTGCCGGGGAGCACGTCGCGCGCCCGTCACTCACTTCCCAAAACGCTTCACTTTATCATAATTGTATCGTATCCTAATTGACGTCTGTGCTTCCTCCCGCGAGGATTAAGGGATCCCAAATAATCTCGTCCATTTTACCTCTCCCCTCCTCCTCTCTCTTTTCTCCCTATTCCTCCCTTCATCTCTCTCTCCGTTTCTGCTTCCCTGCGTCGTCCGTCTCGCCCTCGTCCCTCACCCGCGCCGCCCCCCGAGGAGCGACGAGCCGCAAACGAGTGTGGTGTTGCCAGAGTCGAGAGGAAATTGGCCATATTTTTTGCTCTTGTTCCCACGTTTTGTGTATCTTGTATATGATGGCGAGTGTGTGCAGTGGTGTGTGTGTGTGTGTGTGTGTGTGTGTGTGTGTGTGTGTGTGTGTGTGTGTGTGTGTGTGTGTGTGTGTGTGTGTGTGTGTGTGTGTGTGTGTGGGTGTGTAGATGGAAATAGGTAGGTATATTTCATACAAGGACAGCCACGTGTAAGCCTGGTCGCTTCTTGCAGCTTCCCTTATTTCTTATGTTATTATGTTCTTATGTACGAGTATAGGTGTAAAAATCATATATCGCCAAATTTACGAAATTTATCATCATTTACCAAGAGGAGAATAAAGTTTAATGAGGCGCGAGACATCTTAAGAGGAATTTTCACTCGTCACTGATGTTCGCGGCGGCCAGGGTGACTCGCTAGCGGCCAGGTGATGCAGGTGGTGGCCAGGTGCTCGGTGACGTTCCCCAAGGAGGCATAAACACGACCGCGTAGCCTGGAGACGCGACTCGCTTCATCCCTCTCTACCTTCCCTTATTTTGTTTGATACCCTCTCCCGCTAACCTCGCCTTACCTCGCTTCATATCACCCTATGGAATCTTACCGAACCTTTACCTGACAATAAGTTGTAGATATTAATTAACATAGGCTGACGTAACCTACCTCTACTTTGCCTTACCTTGCCTTACCTTTCCCTACTTCTCCTTAGCCTTCGATTTCCACCACTTTGCCTTACCTTCACCGCCACTTATCTACCTCACCACTCAGCCAGCCAAGGCCAGCCTATAAGTGCACCTGGCGGCTGGCTGGCTGCATCGGCTGGCCCGGCAGGAAGCGGCCAGCCTTCTCACACCCCCTTCCGCCGACACACGCCAGAAGGAAACGCCCGCGGCTCTTCCTCGCTAAATCCAGAGCTGACTCGGGGCGAAAGTGTTGTGGAGGAGGAGGACGACGAAGAGGGGATGTAGAAAGGGAAGGGGAAAGCTGTAGTAGTGGTAGTAGTTGTTGTAGTTGTTGTAGTTGTAGTAGTAGAGGTCCGCAGTAGTTATTGTGAAAGAGAAAGAACAAATAACAAAGAGAACAAAAAAAAAGATGACAATTATTACAATAAGGATGCTTATGATGATGATTAAAGACAGAAGGCTGGGGAGAATAGAGTAATGGTAATATATTACTAGTATCAACAACAGCAACAATAAGAACAACTATTACAACGACAACACCAGCAGCAACAAAAACAACAACAATAACAACAACAACAACGATAATAATGATAATAAGAAGAAAAAAGAAGAAAAGAAAAATAATAATGATAAGAAAAAGAGGAGGAGGAGGAAGGAGGTGGACGAGAACTACTATGCAGCAGCAGCAGGAACAGCAACACTTAAGGAGAGGAAGCTTTTCAGACCACGGAATTTGATTACTCGCTCCTCTGATCTTATAACATGACTTTTCCTTTTGCGTGTTTTTTCCTACCTTACTTTTCTTCAGGGACGGAGTACGAAAGAAACTCGAGAAACCCAGACAGTCACCTTTGTTGGTTTGCCAGAATACGAGTACCTGGTGGTTGTCAAGAAAAAAAAAATATATATATATCCACCCATTTCTACCCGGTCTTCTAAGTGGATGTAAGTGGATAATTGAGAGATGAAGACTGGCATTAAGCGCAGCCTGAAGTGAAATTCTCATCACTTAAGACGGTCATCTGTGAAAATGTTGTGGGACGATTTTGAGTTCCTTAGTTCCGGTTTATGTTGTGGCGGGGACACTGACCACCATCGCCACTGCCTCCTCCTCTCTCCCCCGTCTCCTCTTCTTCCTTCTGCTGTATTGAATCCTGTTAAGCGGTGTGCCAAGGCTGTGCTGTGGTCACCGAACGATTATTAGCAGAGCGTGGTGGGGGTAGGGGGGGTTCAGATTGGAGCACAAATGGAGAAGTATGAGGAGCGACAGCAGGTAAAGCCAGGAAGTAAAAACTGAAGAGGAGGATAAAAAAGCAGCAAGGGCAGACGTAGAGGAAGAGGAAAAGGGAGGAAATAAAAGGTAGACGTGAATAAAAAAAGCTTAAAAAGATATAGTGAATAAAAACAAAGATAAGATTGAGGAATAAAAATTACATACAGGAAGAAAACCCTCCACTTTTTTGTGCTGAAGATAACAAGAGTTCTTATTAATTGTCAAATACCCAAATTAGTACGTAGCCACTTTTTTTTACCTCTCCTTGTCCTCTCTTCTCATCTCCCTCTCTCTCCTTCTCCGTCTCTCTCTTCGTACCACTTGAAAATTTAACTCCGTATTGGATTTCCTGCTGTCTCGTCTGCCCTGGTGGTGAGGTGTGAGTGAGTGAGTCAGCCTCCGTGAGTCACTCGTCACTGCGGGTTTGTTGCGGTCGAGTGTTGGATACAAGGAACAGTCCAACGTCGGGAGTCTGCGGTGGCTGGCGGGGCGAGGCTGTGGCTGTGAGGCTGGTGCTGTGACGCCGATGTGAGTGAGGCTGGTGTTATGAGGCTGCTGTGTTGACGTAGTGCGAGTAAGGTTGTGCTGTCAGGCTGGGGCTGTCCGGTGTTTTGAGGCATTTTGATAAGCCGTTGTGTTGATGTGGTGCGGGTAAAGTTAGGTTTTGAGGTTGTCTTGAGTTTAATGTGAGCGTTGCTGGCTATACGAACTCTGAGAAAGCAAGGGTGAAGTAACTGGAAAAAGCCCGGAAACAATGCCTGCGTTTGAAAGCTCGGAGAGAGACAAAGACAAAGGGTGTTCCTCGCGTTACTAAAAGCTTTCCTCACCTTTTGCGTCACAATGTAAAGATAAAGAAGGAATGAAAGACGTAAAAGCTTGGTTTGGCTCTCAGCGGAAAATGTAAACTCAGTGAGGCAGGTTTACAAGGCGCTGCTAATAAGAAGGACATTACATCATAAAACGAATGCTGCTTCTTGCTGTTGTTTAGCGGTCTAGCTTCAAACAATGTTAATTACAGCAAAAAATAAAGAGAAAAGTGTAATGACTGAAGGTGAAAAGTGACTGGAGCAAAAAAGTAATTACAGAACACACACCTACAAAAAAGTGGTTGATGTAGATGACAAGCAATTAGGGAGGATGAAAGTGATAAGAGAAGGTACAAGTTATGAGAGAACCCGCAGTGACTGGGCCTGTTATCGGGTGATTGATGACAGGATGAAAGCAGGTATGCGAAGTGATTGGACGAGGTGAGAAGTGAACTAAGGACATGAAGCGGATGAAGAATCTGGAATATTTGTACTAAAATATCAGAGAAGAAAAAAAAAATATTGGAGGTAAAATTGATAACAAAATGTAAGACGTTTAGAGATTCATACAGCAAATAGAATACGCATCAAATTATTATAGAACGTAAAAAGTAAAGAATACAGAGAACAAAGTCATTAACCTCATTTCTCTTAACTGTTAATATACGAGTAATTTAACTTAACAACGTAAGCTCATGTAATCTAAGGAGACTGATCGTAATTCATTCAGTAATTAGAGCAGGTATCAAAACATAATAGAAGCATGTGATGGAGCAGCGGGCATAGAGTGACTGAGGGGGTGGCGTGGTGCAAGGGGGTGTGGCAGGTGTAGTGAGCAGGTGAGCAGCTGTGGGATTGTCTGTCCCTCCACCAGGCAGCTCGGGGTCTTTGTCCTGCAGCGGAATGAAGTGACCGGAACACTGTCACGTCGGTCACGGGCACAGCTGTCGACCCTCGCAGCGGCTGTGGTGGTGGTGGTGGTGGTGGCGGCGGTGGTGATGGTGTCAGTCGATTACATTTAAAGGTCACGTGTTAGTACTTTGTTTACCGCCCCCAGCACTATTTTTTTTAGTATGATTATGAGCACACACACACACACACACACACACACACACACACACACACACACACACACACACACACACACACACACATACACACACTAAATCGTGCCGTGTACAGTAAAAAAAAAAAACACGCACGTCTATTTTTGAAAACTGTTTTATTGTTCTCTATTGTCACGTGAAAAAAGAAAAAAGCATTCCCGTGTGTGTGTGTGTGTGTGTGTGTGTGTGTGTGTGTGTGTGTGTGTGTGTGTGTGTGTGTCATAGCGTGTATATTTTCCGGGACCTGTTTTTTTGTTGCTTTTCATTCATTTTCATTGTTTTCTACATTTCCTGCCTCATAAACTACCATGGAAATAACACACTGTGGCGTCTTTCCTTCATTTCCCGGGAAAAAAAAGATATAGGAAGAACGCTAGTGTGTGTGTGTGTGTGTGTGTGTGTGTGTGTGTGTGTGTGTGTGTGTGTGTGTGTTAGCCATCCATTTTATACCCTACAATCAGGCAGCCTTGAATCTACACGAAGTACTTATTATTTTCTTCAGATTAGCTTGCATTTACGTGTGTGTGTGTGTGTGTGTGTGTGTGTGTGTGTGTGTGTGTTCCTTCATTGTCATTGAGGCGGGGAGGAGGCAGCAGGAGGGCGGGAGGAAGTTGGGCTCCTTTTCAGGGTTCACGGCACACCAGCCACGCGCGTTTTTCCTCCTCCTCCAGTTGTCACACGAGGCTGCAGGGGTTACGAGGACCCGCCCCTCGCCACCCGACCGATAAACAGAGGCACACTTCCCCTTCACGGTAGCGGTAACACCCTCCACCCTCCCCTCACGAGGCCGCGCATACTGAAACACATACTAAGCGCAGTAACTTCAGATAAATAGCATTATGGGTGATGGAAATTGAAATACAGGTAATAGAGATAGAATAACAGATGACACAAGTATATATGGGTGATAAAGAATGATGAACACTAAACCGCATAACAAGAATGCAAATAAAAGGAGATACAAAGACGATATGTAAGTCTGAAAATGCAATAATAACTCTCTCTCTCTCTCTCTCTCTCTCTCTCTCTCTCTCTCTCTCTCTCTCTCTCTCTCTCTCTCTCTCTCTCTCTCTCTCTCTCTCTCTCTCTCTCTCTCTCTCTCACCTACTATAATGGAAAGACATAGTTGAATTTCTGTAACGTGATAAATTTCCTTTTTCTGGGTAACGTAATAAATTTCATCTTTCTCGTGTAGTGCAAAGGAAGTTGTCTAAGAGTTTTGAAACGGAATTAAGTAACAAAACTACGAAAAAAGTCTCGTAATCGCTGCTCCCTAAAAACAAAACAGTAGGGGGTTTCCTTCCTCGTCTTATCACATTGTCAAGAAACCCGTGTGTTCTTTTTCTAGCAGCGTTGAAATCCCACGTTTTTGTGAAGGAGTATTAGAAGTGTACGTACATCCTCTGTGGGCGCCTCACTCTCTTCCCCTGCACGCTGACTTGATTCATTTCACTGCAACGAAACCAAAACGAAAATAAAAGTGTGTTTGATTTACGCTGGAACTCTTCAGACTCACCTCCACTCTATATCGTCCCTTTTCCTTTGACTTAGTTATTTTTGGAAGACATGGAATAAAGCTGTTTTTTTTTCCTTTTTCTTCTTTTTTCAAGCGTCATTTAATCACTAATTCAATCCACCACCCTATACTCAATTACACCCCACGTATTCTAGCGCACACAAGGAGAAAAGGGAAAGGGGAAATGCCTCGTTAATATATACCCTGAACGGTATTTCACGCCTTCTTGTTTCCTCTCCTTCTGACGCCAAGCCAAGATCGCAGCGCCTCCATTCCTCTCAGCCTGGCGCAACAACGTCTTCCTCCGCTAGCCACCGTTGCAGGCCGGTCCAGAAGGAAGGTTTTAGGGCCCAAGGCGATAGCGTGGCGTCCCTCCGCTCAGGACATCCGGTTATTAGGACGAACGCGACTTCCTGCTGCCGCCACTATCACCTCAACGCCTCTTCCCGCCTCCTTCTCTGCCTCCCTAGCCTCCTCCTTATCCTCCATTTTTTTTTTTATCACTAGGTTCTCCTCCGTCATCCATTTCTTCACTTCCGTCCTTGTTACTTTTACTTCTATATTTTCTTCATTCGATTTTATTTTTCTTCTTTTTCTTCTTCTCTTTTCCTTTTTCTTCTTCTTCTTGTTTTTTCTTCTTCCTCTTCTTCTTTCCCTGGTGTTTTATCTCCCCGTCAGACAGGCTTTGTTTATGTGGTTCTTCACTTCCTGTTCTTATGTTCTTATGTTCGTATACTGTAATTCTTCCTCCCGCGTTGAAGGAAAGAAAAAATTGCTGCTTTCGTCGCTGCTTCACCATCGTCATCTTGATCGTCATCATATTCAGCTTTGTCATCGTCGTTTCCGTCAAGCCAGGAGTGATTGATGAAGAAACACACACACACACACACACACACACACACACACACACACACACACACACACACACACACACACACACACACACACACACACACACACGAGTCTCCTTCAGCATTCACCCAAGCAAGAATGAAATAGAAAGTATCAACAACAGCAGCAACATCAACAACAGCAACGCAATAGTTTATTCAACCTGCCCTCGTGTTCTTAACGTGACTAAGGACTCTGGGGTGTCTTTGTTTATCTGTCTGTCTCTCTCCTTGTTTATTTGTTCGTTACCCTCGCCGTCAGCATCGTTAGTTGTGATGGTGGTCAATTTTTCTCCCTTAGTTTATTGTTTCTGTCACGTGCTGGACAGACACACGCTCTTGTTTATTGCCGAGTAAAAGCCGCGAGCCAATTAACGAAACAGTTACTTAATTACCCTCGGCGGCTGAGCGATAGTGAGTGATAACGAGTGATAAAATGAGCCAAGATTTATGAAAAGGACACGCGCTTCTCCGCCTTAATCCCTCTTATCCTTAGACTGACTTGGAAACGGGTTTAGATTTTCCTCGAACTTAATCTGATTCTCTCTCTCTCTCTCTCTCTCTCTCTCTCTCTCTCTCTCTCTCTCTCTCTCTCTCTCTCTCTCTCTCTCTCTCTCTCTCTCTCTCTCTCTCTCTCTCTCTCTCTCCAAGCACCCTGTCTTTGGAGTGCAGGCAGAGGGCACGGCAGACTCTTAATTATTGTGTTCCACGTGTGTTTACCAATTCGCTCTGGTCTTCCAAGGTGTTGTTTTGTGTCACAAGGAAAGAAAATCACGCCTCCCTTTCTCTCCTCTTCCTCCTCCTCCTCCTCCTCCTCCTCCTCCTCCTCCTCCTCCTCCTGCCCCTCCTCCAGTTTTGTCACCTGCAGTAAAGCAAGCACCTCTTTCTCCCTTCCCGCTTCCAGCTCCCTCTCTCTACCTTGACGCGCGCACACTTTTCAGGGCGCCTCGGGGAGTGAGGAAGTGGTCGAGGGGGCGGCCGTCACGCACCCCGCCCCCCCCCCCACGAACCCCGCCAACGACGCCGAAATAATGAGTTGCGTTTTGCGGAAGTCGAGCGTCAGTTGTTTCTCGTCATTAGTGATGTAGCCTCGATTAAAGTGTGTGTGTGTGTGTGTGTGTGTGTGTGTGTGTGTGTGTGTGTGTGTGTGTGTGTGTGTGTGTGTGTGTTTGAGGGGAGTTCACATGCCCCTGAGCAGTAAGAGGTTAGCCTAAGTTTTTTTTTTTTTTTTCTTTTTTTTAGTGGCGCAGGTTTGGAAGGCTGCGGCATTAGTTTACTCTCCTATCCTTGCTTTCCTTCTCTTCACCATCTCTGTGTTTGTTCTCCTCGTCCTTCTTCTTTTCCTCCATTCTCTTCCTCGTCACAAATTTGGTTATTTTTTTTCTCCTCGTCCTTTGTTTCTTTTTTTAATTCTTGACTTGATTTCGCCTTCCTCCTCCTCCTCCTCCTCTTCCATCTTATGCTTGAGTTTTATTATCCCAGTGCATGACCCCACACACCCTTGCCTCCTGCGGGTCCCTTCCCATCCCACGCTTTGCTTCTTTCACGTCACTCCACTAATGGTGTTGGGAAGTATTGTTGTAGCCCCTCAGTTATGGAGGTGACTTGGGTAGCATTGTGGGGGCAGAGGTGAGGCTGGCCCGAGTCTTCCCCCTTCTGCTGCTGCTCCTGGTTCGGGCAATCTCGTGGGCGAGGTATTGGGCGGCTCCCTTGTGGTCATATTGCCGCCTGTGTGTTTTAAAAGCGCCACTTCCTGAAACGCCCTTGTTTTTTGTGAGTGGCGCTGGCTGCTGGGGTTACGTCAGTGCTCGTGTCTTTTTGCTGTGTTCATTTGCCTCGCGGTTATCATTGCGGGTATTGGATGAGGGCACGAACTTCGCTTTCTTTTGTCATTCATGTGTTGGGAGTCTTCATTCATCTGTGAGAAACATGATTTGTATCTTTAATGATTTAGTCACCAAAACTCGTGTGATTCTTAAGAATGAATGAGTAAACATGTAATATTATTTTGTTTTCCTTGTAGTGTTCATAAAAAAAGGTGCGTGTGAGTTTCAGTGTTTGGTTTGAATGACTGCATCTAATGTTTCTTTTTTCCTTCTCCTCCGCAGTCACGACAGCCTTGAGCGGCGGTGCTCGTGGCAGGAACAAAGCATCCAAGACGCACCCGGGGATGCCAACATCTCCCCGACCGAGGGCAGGAGCGCCACGCCCTCGCCGCGGCTAGAGAGGGCGGCGGCTCAAGGGGCGGCGCTCGAGACGAACAGCAGCTTCGTCAGGAACCTGTGTGGGCGGTCCTCGCGCCGCTCACCGCTGCCCAGGTACTCCTCGGCCGAGTCCCTCTCGTCCTTCGCCGAGTCCCTAGTCAGCCCGGGGAGCACCGCCAGCGGCGTAGCCTCGTCCTCGCTGGTGCCGGCCAAGAGCACGCCCTCCCTTCACCAGGATGCCTCTCACGGACCCGCCCCCGCCAGGAACCCCGCGGTGAATGTGGCGCTCCACGTCTCCAGGTGAGCAGAAACAGACATGTAATGTAAAGAATGCTGTAGAATGTTGACTTTCATTTCTTGATGATCATATCTTTACGAATATGGAGTTTATTTGTCTTGGGTGATTGCACAGTTTGTTTTGCGTGTCCGTAGAATGTTACTTAGTCAGGTGTGGAGTGTGTTGTCAGTCAGGTGGGCGGTGGGAGGTGTTGTAGAGCGGTGGAGTAATGGGGCTGTCGCTCGCGTGGCGGGAGCGCGGGTAGTTCCCGTCAGTTTCATTTTCCATCCTCCTAAATGACGTAGTGAGGATGACGTCCCCCTTTTGTTACATGACAGGTAAATAGTGTTTCGCACGGCAGCCCGCACCCTTAGCCTCCTAGCCTGGCCTACAATCTCCTCCTCCCCTCCCCACCCCCTCACCGGGTGTTCACTTCTTCCTTATCTCACTTCCGTCGCTCATTGTTTCCCGTTTTCAGGTCAACACCCAACTTAGACGACCCAGATGATGGCGGCAGCACCAGCAGCAGCATGGTGACCAAGTCGTCCATGTATTCTTACCTGCACGGGGCCTCCACCTCCACCTCCAGCAAGGGCGGGTCAGGGGCGGCCAGCGGCAGGTACTGGGATCCGACCATGGGCTCAGACGACACGCCAGACAGAGAGGATTACGCCCACCACCTGCGTTCCTCCTCCTACCAGATGCTCCACTCGCGCCAGCTGTCCGCCCTCAGCACAGGGTCCGCTGGCTCGTACCACAGCCGGCAGCACTCCAACGCCTCCAACTACAGCGAGCCCGACGACCTGAGTCCCCGCGGGGACCTCCACCACCACTCCGCCGCCCACAGCCACCACCACCACCACCACGGGATGGACCGGGCGAGATTCTTCTCGTATGACAACCTCGGGCCGGACGGCTCCTCCTCCACCTCCAGCCAGAAATACCACGTGTCGTGGAACGTCTCCGAGCCAGACCTCACGCTCGCCCCGCCCCCCTATTCCCCCCCGGGGCCGGGCTTCCAGCAGGTGGTGGGACCCCCAGTGTCTCCGAAGGTGACTTCACCAGCTCCCACCACCTCCACTTCATCCCCCACCTCCACGTCAAACACAACCCGTCACCCAGCCTCTCCCCCGCCTCCCCCGGTCCGTGATGCCTCTAGTCTGAAATACATCAAGTACGGCCCAGGCCACGAGAAGTACCCGTCCTGGCCCGTCCCCGCCGCCAACCAGGTGCTGACTCTTGCCCCCGCGGCGCATGACGCCAATGTCTCTGGCCTGCCTGACTCTCCGCCCCAGTCCTCGGGGCCCCAGGGGTCGCACCGCTCCAAGTCGTGGACGGAGCAGTCGGAATACCCCAAGGAGAAGGCTGCAGGCTATGCACGGCCCTACAGCAACAAGAAGCCGGCCAACCGGCAGCTCAAGACTGTGATAGAGAGGGCGGAGAAGATCCCCAAAGAGATGTTCCACAACAGCGGCCTCCGGGACGACGTGTTCGCTCCGTCCTCCAACTACTCCTTCATGGACGCCTACTACAAGCCATCCTCGTCCCCCTACTACCCGCTCTACGACAGGGAGGGACGGGCGTTGGACGACAAGGACTACAGCATCCCCTCCCCCCGGAGCGTGACCTGGGTATGGGCGAAGCCTCCCTGGGGCAGGTGACAGCGGCCCAGCTGGAGGAGTACGTGCGTCGCTATGAAGAGTTTGGGTACACTGATCTCATAGGAACGACGCCGCTCCTGGACCAGCTGCGCCGGGAGTCTGTGATGTGGGACGGAGGTTCAGAACGTGACTCTGGCCGAGGAGAGAGTGAGAGCGTTGCCGAGAGTGCCAGGTATAGCAACGGGCGGGAGAGCGTCACCACCGTGGTCACCAATTCCTCGTCGGCGTCGTCCTCCGAGACCCTGAAGTGGCATGGGTCGCTGTCAGACATCTCTATTATGTCTGGACACTCGCGAGACCCGCGCGGAGACCACAACATCGCCCACAGCGCGAGGGTGCAGGCCCCACAGCGACACAATAGTGAGTCTGTACTCTACTATGGGCCTGAAGGACGGGCGAAAGGCTCGGGCAGCTCCAGGCACAGCCATGACACTCGTGAGCACCACAGGCGTCCACACCCTGCCGATCCTGGGTACCCGAGACACCCGCGGGAAGGAGGTAAGTGGAGCCGCGAAGTGGTGGAACGAAACAACGAGATGAACAACCTGAAGAAGTTCCCGTCCTACTCGTACACACAGCCACTCTCACAGATCACAGAGTCGCCCACAGCGGAGATGCGCGAGACGCCACGCTCCCCTCAAAGCCCCACCATAGATTTCAGCAAACCCCCGACCGTGGCCGAGAGGATCCACGAGCTGGAGAAACAGTCGAGGACTTCAGGACCAGAAAGTGGAACGCGGTGGCCTCGCGATCAGAGCGGGTCGAGGGAGCGAGACCACCAGGACCACAGAAAGGTGCGGGAAGAATCAGCGCTGCAAGACCCTCGCGACGCCATCGAGAAAACTGAAGCTCGGTCGCCCAGGGAAGCAAGCGAGACTCGGACCCACCAGCGGCGAGGCTCTCGAGACTCCCAGCGAGGGGACCGTGACCTGAGGCTGGACTTCGCCAACACTTCCTCTAGAAAAGGAGATACTTCTCTCCCAGGTGTGGACCTCTGCTCTCCCACTACCCCGACTGGCTCTGCCTCCACTTCTTCCCGCTCCCCCACCCAGAGGGATGCTGAGAGCCGGACATTCATTCACGAAAACTTCCAAAACATTCTCAACTCCTTCACTGAAGTGGACCGCTCCGATCGATCCAGCGGCGTGTCCTACTCCTACCTGGACCCTGAGAAGCGGCGGAAGGTGCCGGACTCCACGCTGAAGAGCATCCAGAAGCAAGCTGTCATGTCCTTTTATGAGCGCCACGCCGGGCGCAACCTTGGGGTCGGGACAGACGTCAGCTCCTCTGGCAGTCAGTCCAGCCTCACCTCATCCCATTCTGCCCCCGAGATGCACCAGGGGAAGTGGGCCAATGCCTCACACCCCTCTCAGAGTCAGAAATCTCCGTACGGATAAGTCAGGGCGGGCCGGGAAGGGCGTGGCTAGGCTTGGCCGAGTGCCTGAAAGTGAGGACGACCAGCCCCTCAGGGCCCGGCCCGGAGGCGGGTCGTCTGGGCGTGTGGATTCCAGCAGTGAGATAAGCGCCGAGGACGCTTCCCGTGGAGACTCCCAGAGGTCCTCGTTGGCCTCGGAGTCTACCTCCTCAAGGGGGAGCAGCCCCCGGCTCTGCCACAGAAGATGAGTCTCCAGAGTCAACCTGAAGTAAGTACCTGATATTATGTTTCCTTGATCTGATGTGAGGAACAGACAGCCATTTTTATATTTTTTTGTTACTTCGTCTTCGTGACAATTTTCGATGCCCTTTACTTTGGTGGGGAATAAACTTGTAATAATGACACAGAAGAAATCTTCTCTATATTATTTTCAGCGGGAAGAGAAAGATCATGTCGTGGTGGCCTCATAAACACGAGCTCAAGTCTCGCCCTCACTTCACCTTTTTAGGCGCATCACCTTTCTCTGTACAGACTTTGATAAAAGATGAGATGCATCATGTTGTCACAGCAACACGATGGGCGTCACTAATATGATGATTCTACTCTGGGCGAGTCGAACATTGACGAGCAAAAATAAGAGGTGACCAGGGTGACTTAAGGCTCGTGGTGCCCCCTTACCCTGATCCCGCCCCTCCCCTCCCGTTGCTGTCCAAACTCAGCCAGGGACGTGTAAGAGCCCGGACGTCCCCATTCTCCCTTGAGACACACACACACACACACACACACACACACACACACACACACACACACACACACACACACACACACACACACACACACACACACACACACACACACACACACACACACACACACACACACACACACACCGCCACCTGCCACTCGTCACCTCGTCACAGCCTCGGTGGGTCCACCAAACCATTAAGATAAGGAGACATTTGATAACTACCCACGCCGCCGCACCCCGCCCTCATCCCGTGTACTTACAGCATCCTTGCATCCCTGCGCACGCCCACCACTCCACCCACACGCTATGAACCCTTCCATACCCATATTGGCTCCTTCACTTCACCCATACCTGTGGCCTCTACACCTACGCGACCCGTACCCTTCACAAATCCAGTCCCCTTCATTCATATCCTCAGAATCCTTACCTGCTACATCCATCTTATCCACTTCCCTGTACCGCCGCACGGAACCCACACCCTGTACACCACACCACATCACTACACACCATATCAACACACGACACCTCTGCCACACCCATGTCCATTCCACCCATATCCCTGGCACCCCCATCTGTCCGTGTCAAGCCAACGCGCGCCGCCACCCACTCTTGCCTTGGCTTAGGGTCGCCCACACCTTCAGTTTCCTTACTCTACATATGATTTCCATACATCGCCGCCACCAGCACTGCCAGATTTTATGCTGTTTGGTACCATGTTTTCCTTCGTTGTTGTCTTGGTGGTGGTGGTGGTGGTGGTGGAGGAGGACTCATAGTGTTCATAGTTCCCTCGAGGGTCACGTCACAAGGCTATCGTAATAATTCACTCCTTAAAATAGTAGACGGATTGATCGTAAAATTTCAATCATGTTTTGACAATCCCCCTTACTTGCTCATGTGCGTGCGTAAGTTAATGTGTACGTGTGCATGTTTGATTAACACACACACACACACACACACACACACACACACACACACACACACACACACACACGGTAAATAAAAAGATCATAATGGAAGCAGTCACTTGAAGGTCGGATGGCCCCTACATGGCGGCGTCCCTCACACCTCTCCGCCCCACCTGCTGCTGCTGCTGCTCCTCCCTGCCCTTGAGAGCTTCTGGGCCACCGCTTGTCTTTCCATCCAAACCCTCAGCGTCAAAATTCAATCCGATCGATTGCGACACTCTATTGCTTCAAGAGCTCCCAGATTGCAGCCCGCTCTCCGTTTTCTGTCGTGTTGTCATGGAGGGTTTCTTGAACTTACTGTTACATGTGTTTTGCATATTCAAAGGGCTGTGAGATTTCGTAAACTTCGGTAACTTCAAGAATGTATTTTTTCATATGTATCTTTTTTTTTTCTTTTTATTTGAAAGTTGCATGTGTGGGCAATGTAAAGTTTGTTTGTACTCGCCTGCACTCAGTTTCTTGCATTTTGAAAACCTCACCATCAAGAATTTCCCATTTTTTTTTTGCGCTTCTTTGGTATTTAAATTGTTTGCAGTTAACGTGTTCTGCTGAGTCACTGGTAAAGTTTTGTTTAATAGCACATGGTTTGCCTACTTATTCCATTCCTTCTCTCTGTCTTGCATTCTGATCACTTGTCCGTTAAGAATTCTCCGTGTCTTTTTTTTTTCTATTTTTTTCTTTTCTTTCTTTTTCTTTTTTTGTTTGTGTGTTTGGAGTTATAAAATTTCCGTCTGATTCTGTGGTAACGCCTTTAATTTTGTAGTGCGCAGTATAGTTCTATTTTTATTTAACTATACTGGAACCGATACTGTAATGTTGTGGCGACGTTTCAAGGAACTAAAGAACTGGATAGAATCACAAGAACACTTTGTTTTTTCCGTTTCTTATTATTCAAGGATGCGCTGGAACGTTTCTTTTACTTCCTCTTATGATTAGTCCCTGTGTGACCCCGTGGTGATCGGTCTTTAGGAGAACCAGACGGACAGGGACAAGCCGCCGGGCCGTATATGTGCCTGGCGTCCCCTCTCGCTCCCCGGCAGTCGCATCCGGGGTGTGTCCGAGTGTCACATCTTCGTGCGTTTCATTAGTTCCGCGACAGTGTGTCATTTTGTGCTGGAATGCTTTTTGCTTCCTTCCTTCCTTCCTTCCTTTCTTTACTCCGTCCTTCATTTTTCCCTTTTTTCCTCTTAATTCCTTCACTCCTTTGTATATTTTCCTTTTTTTCCCCTTCCTTGCTTCCTTCCTACCTTCGTTCATTTTTTCTTTTCTTCCCTTCCTTCCTTCCTTCCTTCCTTCCTCCCGTTCTTATTTTATTGTCTCCTTATATGAATATTTACTTATATACTCGTATGTTCTTCTGCCTATCTTCCATCTATATATCTATCCGTATCGACAGTACATCCTTGTATATCTTAAGTAAGTTTCTATATTTAGCAAAACTCGTTATTTTTGTATATACCGCAACGCACTGGAGAATCAAGAATTACCTTTGGAAAAATGATATAGACTCGTATATCAAAGTAAAACATTCCATTGTTCATAGAAGGAATTATTGTTGTTTCATGGCTGCGAGTTTTCATGCACCGATGTCTAGCAATCCGAAACAAGCAAGCAGTCTCGTAGCAATCAGGTAACGCTGGCAGCTGCACTAACTCACACTAACTGAAGAAAGTCACAGTAATCAGGAAACATTAGTAATTACCCTAACACAACTCTGCTACTAACTGAACACTCCATCTCGCAAAACACGAACGTGGCACAAGATATCAGTGTTTGCTAACCGCGCAGCAATGTATTCATATTCTAAGCAGTGCAGCAGGCGGGACCGGGCTGGACTAGGGCGCTGCAGTGAGGCCGGTAGTTGGAGCATAAGCCAGGCCGCGGGGGAAGTGGCGGCGGCGGCGGTGGTGGCGGGTTGCATTGCGTCCCGGGGCAGTACCGGGACTGGGCAGTACTCTCAGACCGGTTCTGGTGTAACTGGCGGAGCGTCTGATGCACCACCCTCAGCACTGTTATTACTGGTGGAGAAAGAGAGAGAGAGAGAGAGAGAGAGAGAGAGAGAGAGAGAGAGAGAGAGAGAGAGAGAGAGAGAGAGAGATGGGAGGATGTTGACTTTACTTTTGCTTGTTGTGACGAGTGGCTAAAAATCTAATAGGTTTTGAGCGAGGAACAGTGAGGTGTGAAGAAACACATTTGAGAGAGAGAGAGAGAGAGAGAGAGAGAGAGAGAGAGAGAGAGAGAGAGAGAGAGAGAGAGAGAGAGAGAGAGAGAGAGAGAGAGAGAGAGAGAGAGAAGGGGGAGTGGGGGGTGCCTTGTATGGCATTCACAAAATGAATACCCCCCGCACTCCTTCAGGGCATCACATAAATTATATATAAACACACACACTCGTGTGTAATTTTCCTTTTGGTGGCAACGAAATTGCATATGTCGAACTTCTTCAAGCTACTGCGTGCTGCTCCCTTTGCATGTGTAATATACTCGTCTGTACGTGTGTGTGTGTGTGTGTGTGTATATATATATATATATATATATATATATATATATATATATATATATATATATATATATATATATATATATATATATATATATATATATATATATATATATATATATATATATATATATATATATATATATATATATATATATATATATATATATATATATATGCAAACACACACACACATGGTAAGGGCTACATGTAGTAGTGTCACGTGCGGTCAGCCGTTGGCTGGGACTCATTGTTAAGTCTCGTTGCGTCAGAAGCGTCCATTCATCACATCTCTTTTTCTTACCGATTCCCTTCATCTCCTGTGCATCGCTTCAATACTTGCCTCTGTTGCCGCCAGCGCGGCCTCTGCTCAGGCGTGGGAGTGCCGCTCATTGTTAAAGGGGAACATATGCCTTGTAACTATGTCAGAGAGAGAGAGAGAGAGAGAGAGAGAGAGAGAGAGAGAGAGAGAGAGAGAGAGAGAGAGAGAGAAAGAAAGAGAGAGAGTCAGTCAGTCAATGAGACCGTTTTTCCCGAGGGCCACGTGGAGTGTTGATGGTCGAGGCGTCAGTGAGGGGCACCTGAGGGATGTGGTGTGCGTGAATCAGGCGGCGAGTGGAGCAGAACAGGTGCATTGAGCCGCCATTACTGGCCGTAGCCTGAGGGGCGGCGGAGCGACTGTGCCTCTCCGTCTCCATACGTGTCTGTCTGCGCCTTGCGGGTGGAGGAGTTGCTACTGGGGAGTGAACCATCCTGAACCCTCCTGCCGCACGCCCTCAAAACACCATTAGAATCTTACCAGCAGTTAGTGTTCATTTCGGCAAAGAATGCGCCTCCCTCCGTAATCCTTGATAGAGCGCAGGTGTGTCACAGGTGTGCTAGGGATGCAGGTGTACCTAGATGTGTTGGGGCTACCGCCGAAGCCAGGTGAGTCGGTCAGCCGCCCACTACCAACGCTGGGAGGCAGTGGATCTAGACGGAGTGGGTGTGTGTGGCGCGGCGGGGCGAGGCTGGGGAGGCGGGGAGGGATAGAGATGAGAGCTAGGTAAGGAGGGATAGACGGGAGGGAGAGACAGACATGGAGAAGGCAAGGAGGGGCTGGCAGGAGGAGTGGGGAGAGGAGGAGAGGGTGGACACATGGAACGAAGGGATGAATACAGAAAAGAAATGAAGAGACGAGAGGAATGCAGCACAGAGATACGAGGGAGAGAAATGCCACAGAGAGAGAGAGAGAGAGAGAGAGAGAGAGAGAGAGAGAGAGAGAGAGAGAGAGAGAGAGAAGGATGCAGGAAGAGAGAGAAGAGGGACTGGGAAGAGGCAGACCGGAGATGAGAGACGTGGAGAGAGGAGAGGAGGAGTAGGAGAAGGAGAAGAAGGAGAAGGGGGGTTTGCCGGCCTGGTAGGTACTGGTGGTGTTGCTAGCCAAGGGTGCCCAGCTCCTCCTCCTCCTCCTCCTCCTCCTCCTCCTCCTCCTCCTCCTCCTCCTCCTCCTCCTCCTCCTCCTCCTCCTCCTCCTCCTCCTTCTTGCTAGGGCACAGACACAAATTACAGGTAGACGACCTCCGCCAAAAACCAACCTTCATGTTGCCTCAAAAACTCGAGGGCGTCCACCACAGACACGTTTTTTTATATCAGTTTTTTACATTAATATTTTTACGGTAAGTTTTTGTTCTGTAGTATTTATTTTTATTATTTTTTTTAATCGGTGTGTCGTCCCGAGGAAACATTTTTCGTTGTGTGTGTGTGTGTGTGTGTGTGTGTGTGTGTGTGTGTGTGTGTGTGTGTGTGTGTGTGTGTGTGTGTGTGTGTGTGTGTGTGTGATAAGATTCGCTTATGTAATTTTGTCATCTAAGAACCGTGAAGAAGCACTGATGCATTCAGAATCAGAGAGAGAGAGAGAGAGAGAGAGAGAGAGAGAGAGAGAGAGAGAGAGAGAGAGAGAGAGAGAGAGAGACGGACACAGGGAGAATAAGGGGGCACGCCTCCCCGCCGTCTGGTCTCAATGCAGGCGAGGGTCAACATCCCACCACCACCACCACCACCCCCTAGACGCGACAGGCTGCTGCTGCTGCTGCTGTTGAGTTTCAAATAGCAGATGAACGTGTGAAGAAAGTTTTGTATGTGTAAAAAATTATCAGGAGAAACTATTGATTTTATGAGCAATATAAATTTAACTTAGTAGTAATCATTGTGTTTTATCAGTTATTTATTTATTTATTTATCTTTATTTATTTATTTATTTTATTTTTTTTTTTTTACGTGCATAGAACTGTTTTGCTCTTAACTTTTTTCTATAGTCTTCCCTTATTTTTTTACGTTATTATGGTAAGCGTGAACATTCCCATTTGAAATACATATAGCGTTACTGGCTTATTTTTATTTGTTTCGTCATTTTTTTCACATAACGTGTCTGGATTTTAAACGTGCGTCGGTAAAAACTAGCGATTGTGTCTTTGCTTACCTTTTTTTCCAGTTTCTCTCTTATTTTCGTCAAATATGATATAATTCTGCCTTTTCCAATACAAATACAGTCGACTTATAATGTGGAATTAATGCTTCTTCCGTTCGTTATTCTAGTGTGCGTGAATATCATAGTCTGTACTGAAAGTGTGACAGTGGCCAGTGTTGCATGGTGTGACAGAAAATGGAAGTGTTGCATGGTGAACTGTAGTGTTTCGCTTCTACTTTTGATACTTCGTCCTGTAATAGTATTGATCGTGTTTGTGTTGCAGTTAGTGTTACATGAGGACCTTGTTAGAATGTTTTATTTGAAATAGAATATTGATTTTTTTCTGATAGTAATGTTATTTCTCTCTCTCTCTCTCTCTCTCTCTCTCTCTCTCTCTCTCTCTCTCTCTCTCTCTCTCTCTCTCTCTCTCTCTCTCTCTCTCTCTCTCTCTGACTTTTGGCGCCATAGCGTTGGTATACTTCCTTTATATTTTTAGCTTTGGCAACTCTCTCTCTCTCTCTCTCTCTCTCTCTCTCTCTCTCTCTCTCTCTCTCTCTCTCTCTCTCTCTCTCTCTCTCTCTGCAACGTATACACAAATTCACCGAAGCTTAACCACACGTATATAATTTAACATCTTCAATAACATGTTAAATCACTCGTGCACTGCAGACCGTTACTCCCAAGAAACTGCCTCCGTGTTACAATGTTCGATAATATTATGATGATGTACGATGATAGTGTTCGTTCTCTTGCGCCTTGGATAGTTTACTGTGATTCTTTGCCTAGTCCTCTCAGTTTGTTTATTGTGAGTTGTGTTTACGTGGTAGCTTGTGATCATGTGCAGAGAGAGAGAGAGAGAGAGAGAGAGAGAGAGAGAGAGAGAGAGAGAGAGAGAGAGAGTTAAGCATTATTGTTATCTTTATCTTGAAATTAATTTGTGTGTGTGTGTGTGTGTGTGTGTGTGTGTGTGTGTGTGTGTGTGTGTGTGTGTGTGTGTGTGTGTGTGTGTGTGTGTGTGTGCGTGCGTGCGTGCGCCTCAGCAAACACAAGCAATACTGCGAACAGAAAGTGGAGCGCCAAGAAAGAGAAATTTATGTGTGCGCAGAATATTGGCGAAAAGGGAAAGAGGGGGAGAGAGAGAGGAAAAAAAAAAGTTGAGGGAAGGGGAAGGAAGGTACAAGATAGTGTAAATAAAAAGGGGAAGCTGGGGAGGAAGGAGGGAAGAGGAAGAGGATGAAGAGTTGGGGGATGGGGAAGCGGTGGAGGTTGGGGTAAGATGTATACTGGTGGCGGGGGGAAGACGTGGAGAGGGGCGGAGAAGCCTCAGTTCGGGGCGGGTGTGGCGGGGTGTGGCTGGCTGCGGGCGGCGAGGTGTGTGTCCGTGCGTGTGTGCGTGTGTGCAGGCGTGTGAGCGTTGCAGTCACGTCCGCCCACGCCCTCCACACCACGCCCAGGAAGAAATTAAGGAATAACTGAAAGATTAATTACTTCAGTCATCGTTCAAAATTAGCATTGTGTTCCCTTAAGAAGCACATTCCTCTACCCAGCATGCCCTCCAGGCCTTGGGTACTGGTCACGGGCTGTGTTTACCTGGCCTAGTAGCGCACCTGTACACGGCTGCTGGAGGAGTAAAGAAAAAAAGGGAAGGAAAATGAGGTGTTGTGTCAGTCACCACTCGTGCAAGTCTTGGTGTGAGGAACGTGAGGTGGCGGGGCGTGTTTGTTCGAGTGATTTGTCCCCCTTGACTGTGCAACGCGATCCTGTGTTTGTGCTCCTTTAAGGCATGTGTGCGAGGGCCTCCTTTGCATAAACATGGGTGTGATTGACTCTCTATTGACAGTGGGACGTGATATCGTGTTTGCTCTCTTTTGTAGTGGATAAAAGTAGTGCCTATTTTTACCTTCGCAAACATAGACGTGATTTATTTTCTTTGACTGTGGAATGTGATCTCGTGTTTGTTCGCCTTGGAAGCGTCCGTCCGCACGTGGAATTCTTTCTTCCTTCTGCATAAATATTTGACTCAGTTGGCGAGCTGAGCCATATCGGTCTCCTTACTTATAGCATCTTTCTTCTTCCAGCGATGGGCGTTGGTTGTGTCTGGCGTTAACCCGCTTGTTGTGTTCCTAGCTTACGTGTTTGTCTGACCTGGTGCAGAGCATTCTGTGACCTTGAGGGAAGCCTGATGCAAACAAAGAGACAATGGTGCCAGAGAAGTTGTAGAAGTGTAATATCGAACCCCAGGCGTGGCGCTGCCACTGGGTGACCTGCATTGCGGTGGTGAGGCTGACACGCAGTAACTACCCGCCGCCTTCCCCGGCCATCTCTTGACCCACTGTACTTCCCGCGTCGCTCAGACCATCACGACTTAGAGGGAACGCTCCACTTGCCCTGTAGCCTGCAATGTGAAAGTGGACAGCTTGTCAGAAGGAGTGCGTTTTCAAGACGGCCCGAGTCACGCATCAGCGACAGGCGTGCAGAGCATCTCATCCATCTGGTCAGGAGCCCACCGCCCTCCCCGCCATGGCGTCGCTGCAGGACCTGCTGGCGCCCGTGCTGGTGGTGATGCGGGCCGTCGAGGTGTCCCTGCTGAACCTTGGGCAGGTGCTGTGGCAACACACACAGTGCCGGGCGCGGGAGACGTACGGGTTGCTGCACTCCCGAGCCGCAGGAGCATACGGCGACGTGAAGCGGCGAGCCAGCGACACTTGTGACGATTTGCAGGTCAAGGCCGGCGGCACGTGCAAAGAAGTTCAAAACCGCGCCGCCGAAGCCTGTCAGCGGTGGCTGCACAGAGCCAGTCTGGCTTACATCCAGTCCCAGCTGTGCCTCAGCCTCACCCTGCACCGCTGGCAGCTCCAGCTGAGCCTGCTGGCCAAAGATGCTCGGCGCCGCCTTGCACGGAGCCTCCACCTCGACGTGACGCTAAGGGACGTGCAGAACAAGGCCTCAATGGTGCACAGGTGGACCAAACTCAAGGTGGCGGCCTGGAAGAGGTCGGCGGCGCACGCTGCCAAGGTTAACCTGGAGAGGGCGAGCTGGAGGGCGAGGGAGTACGAGAGGGTTTTCAACGACGACTTCCACAAACTGACTCGCTCTTCCTCTTCCTCCTCTTCCACCACCTTTTCTTCCTCCACTCAAAAACTACACGACGACTCTAAGGTACTTTTCTCATTCCCTTCACGCCGCCGCCCCCTTGCCCCCCAAACTCAGGACGTAGTGTGGAGGGCACTCAGTCGATGTCATTGTCCTAACGTGTCGCTTCACTCTGTGGCCGCGCCTCACCCGAAACACTCTAATCGCTGCATTCACACGTACCCGTAGACTCCTGGTATCATTTCTGAAGTTTTTCATGTCAACTAGCGAGAAAGTAGAGTTGGGTAATTAACAATGCTTACTAATTTTCCGTAAGACGCAGTAGTTAATAAACGAAACTTGTGGCCATCACGCTGCCTCGCCGCGAGTCACGACTGCCTGTGACGCTAAAATAAATAAATA
>NC_087178.1:19032250-19037250 GCF_035594125.1 Scylla paramamosain
ACTAGTCCTATTTCTGAGTAACGGATGAACTGAGAAAAAGTCAAAGAAATCTAATATTTGTGTTTTATCTGTGAAAGAGTTTCTACGCGTACTTCAAATGTAGAACAGAAAATGTATTCACGTGTAGAAAGGAGGTGAAAAGGTGAGAGAGAGAGAGAGAGAGAGAGAGAGAGAGAGAGAGAGAGAGAGAGAGAGAGAGAGAGAGAGAGAGAGAGAGAGAGAGAGGGGGGGGGGAGTGACGGTTCATAGTGACAGGTGTGTAAAGAGGAAGAAGGATGGGAGAGGAGAGAGAGAGAGAGAGAGAGAGAGAGAGAGAGAGAGAGAGAGAGAGAGAGAGAGAGAGAGAGAGAGAGAGAGAGAGAGAGAGAGAGAGAGAGAGAGAGAGAGCCGTGAAGGTAGTGATATTAATTAGCTTTGGCTTCACCTCACACTCCTCTCATTCCACCGGTCTTTCCTCACCACACATGCGGCGGTCGACGAGTGGGACCGTGAGGGAGTGCCGGTGAGGGAGAGAGGGCATTGCACGCTCACCTCCTCAATCAGTAGGGGCGTGGCGGGTCACCTCACCACCTCATGCACTTAGTGACGCTCGTGGGAATTCCGTTTTTCTTTCTTTTTTAACTACGCTCGTTTTCTTTGCACTGGTAAAGTCACGGCTGGGAAGTTCATTTATCTGTCCTGTTAGTTTTGTTGTGTATATTTTTTTTCATGTTAAGTATACAGTGGGTATTGATATTAGTTCAACGTAAGATTCGACTCATGAATTCATCTTTTTCTTACTATTTTATCAGGTTGCAATCGTTTATTATTTTTTTTTTTTTTCCGTGGATCAATGCTTAGTAAATATTAGTTAATTTCAGCGTAAAACCTGACAAGAATTGTTCTCATTCTCTTTCTTATTATCAGATTTTAATTGTTTTCTTTTTTATGGATACTTATGTTGTGAATATTAATTAATTCCAATGTAAAATCTATCTTGTTTTTTTTATCTCATTATTTGTTTTACTTACGAGTATGTTTTTTTTTCATGGATAAGTAAACAATGAGTATTAGTTAATTAATTTCAGATCAAAATTCACCTTTCTCGTAAATTCAAGTAAATGAACGTTCGTTTGATAAATGAGACAGTGTTGGGGAGAGAGAGAGAAAAAAAGATAGAAGAAAGATAGATAAGGCAACGTTTAGAGAGAGAGAAAAAAAAAAACTACAATAAAAACTCGTAGTAATCCAGGACACCGCGATGCTTTGTTCCCTAAGCAATGCAAAGAGGCGGAGGGATCACACTCACCCTTTTTATAGCACCAGTACAGACTAAGAGACTAAGGACTCGCAGCGTGGGCGGTGGAGCGAGAGTGTCACGGGGAAAAAGCGGTGAATAGTAATAGGTGAAGGTGAAAGGTGAAGGTAGTTTTTCTCCGAAGCACCGACTTCTCAGCCCCGTTTTCTTTGCCTCCTGCACCATTTTCCTTGCCTCCCTTCTTCGTTTTCTTTGCCTCGTTCAGTTTTTCTTGCCTCCTTTGTTTTCTTTGCTTTCCTTCACTTTCCTTGAGCCCTTCGTTTTCTTTTCCTTGTACCGTTTTTCTTCCCAGTTTCTAAATTTTCTTTGCCTTAAGTCGTGTATTCATGTCCTTTTCTTCGTTTTTCTCGTCTCTCCTCTGCATTTTCTTTAACTTCATACTATTTTCCTGTCCGTTTTCGTTTTCTTTGCCTCTCTTCATACCCTTGTCTTCCTTCTGCGTTTTCTTTGCCTCTCTTCTATTACCTTGCCTCCGTGCACCATTTTCTTCACCCTCCTCGGACGTTGGGTGTTCACGGACAGCCCGCAGCTGCCATGTCGCCTCCCGGGGATCCAGGCTGCGGGAACTGTGTGTGACAGGCGAGCCATGGGACGCTTGATGGCTGATAAATAGAAGAAAGTAGGTGACGCGCTGGAATCTTGTGGGACGTCATTATAGGCATTTTTGAGGGGTGGAGAGGGAGAAAGAGAGAGAGAGAGAGAGAGAGAGAGAGGGAGGAGGGAGGGAGGAGGGGGATATTGGCCGTAGCTAGCAATGATGATGATGATAATAATAAGAATAATAAACAGCAATATTATACGAGTAACAAAGTAACAATTGAACCAGTAGTGTTGGTTGTTGAGAGAGAGAGAGAGAGAGAGAGAGAGAGAGAGAGAGAGAGAGAGAGAGAGAGAGAGAGAGAGAGAGAGAGAAAATTAATCACATCGTCACACTCAGCTAGAGAAGAAATGCGATGAAAACACGAGAAGCATCCATGAGAACCCTGAAATACAGATAATTTAGAGAGCCAATATTTTCTCACGATAATTAGTAAACCAGCCAGCGAAACCACCACACCAGTCCTGTTAATTTTCCTCCAGCCCATCACCTTACGCCCAACCACATTAATTTTGATACCATGAAGAGAGTAACACAGAGAAAGGAAGGACAGAGTTACATTTTTTTTAGCCCATAACCTTACCACCAATTTCATACCAGTAATAGAGTAACAGAAAGTGAAAGGAAGGGCAGTTATAACCTTATCTCCAACCACATTTAATCCCAGCAAGAGAGTAACAAAGGGCAAGGGAGTACCAAGCTTGGCCGCACAGGAGCCGAGGGACAGAACACTGATGTAAGATTGTGATCGGAGGAGCCGC
Source organism: Scylla paramamosain (assembly GCF_035594125.1). Taxonomy (NCBI): domain Eukaryota; kingdom Metazoa; phylum Arthropoda; class Malacostraca; order Decapoda; family Portunidae; genus Scylla; species Scylla paramamosain. The sequence continues at coordinate 19,034,907 of NC_087178.1, forward strand.
TTGAGAGAAGAGCTTAGCAGGATGGACGGAAGGATTAGAGGTCAGGAAAAGATTAGGAGCGTTGGGCCTATCAGGTTCGTGGTGTTCAGAAATAGGGTTACGGCGCCCTCTGTAGTATTATCAGGAACTGCGTCGCGTCCAAGTGGTTCAGGGAAGTGTTATGAAGAATCCAGGACTATTAGAAGCTTTTGGTAATGGATTTTAGAGGGAAATTTGAAGTATAGTGGAAATCAGAGGGAAATAAAGGCAGGTAAAGGTACAGATGGTTCGCCAGGTTGCTTAGAGAAATGATATAAGGAATCCACGAAGGTTGTAAAAAATCCAGGACCATTGCAAGATAAAGGTTCAGAAGTATTTTGGTGGATAAGGAGAGGTGAGTAAAGAAGTATTGGTCAGAATGTTAATGAATCTCTCTCACGTTTTTACGGAAATTCCATTCGAGTCAGTACCACGCATGAAAGTCTTGCCTTATATGACTCCCACATGATGAAATACTCTACCTTAACTTACTTAACCTAACCTAACCTAACCTAGTCTTATTTAACCTAACCTACTCTTACCTAATCTAACCTAACCTAGTCTTATTTAACCTAACCTAGTCTTACCTAACCTAACCTAGTCTTACCTAACCTTATCTAACCTAGTCTTATTTAACCTAACCCAACCTAACCTTACCTAATCTAGTGTTACCAAACCTAACCTTATTTAACCAAGCCTTATTTTGAAGAGGACTCTTGTGGATGGAATGTATCTGAAGCGTTGAATCTCTATAAATAACTTACCAGTCATCAATTAACTTTATTATATTTTGTAATGCTATATGCGTTCGGTATTTATTTAGTGAAGCATCCCCTGCGTCACTGCGGTCACGTCGGCTTATTTTTTCTATCACATTAAAGAAGTAACAGAGGAGGACTGGCCGAGGATGACGTCAGGTGAGGAATGTCAGCTGACTGTCCTGTGCTCACCGCCAGCCAGTCAATCAGTCAACACGGACCTGAGTAAGCGTCTCCCACCCCTGACTTGCACTTCAGCGCCTCACTCCTCGCCTCCACACCACCAGCCGTGCTCTCAAACGTATCCGTGTCTTATCGCGCCTTGCCATAAGAGCCCTAGTGGAACTGTGATCCTCAGGAGTGAGACTCGGGTAACTTAATAAGAATCGTGCATCATCAATAAGGAGAGATATTCATGAGAACCCAATTGATTATCCTCGTGGCTTTTGAAAATCGTCGTGGTGAGTTAACAAAGGGTTTATGAATATGGGCGTTAGCTACGTATCATTCACTCCTCACTCCTCACACTCCCTCAGCAGGTCCACAAGAGCGTGAAACGAGGGCGGGACGTGTCAGAGTGCCGCCTCAAAGGTCGCGGGGGGAGGGAGGGCGGCTGTGCAGGAAGAGGCTGTAACGGCACTGAAAAAAATGACTCAGTTTCATCTTTTGGGCGGAGGCGAGTGACGGGGCGTGACAGCTGACGTTATGATGATGGAGCGGCGTCGTCAAGTGTGGTGGAGAGGCAAGGAGGGTGTGGCGGAGCTGTTATATTCCTCGTAACGTGGCTTATTTTCAGTGTGAGGCGATGGCGTGCGTGCGTGCGTGTGTGTGTGTATGGGTGTTCCTTGTCAGGTATTCACGAGTTCCTCCCTTGTGTCTCCCGTTTCGCACAGATGGTAGATGCTAAACTCAACTTGCTAGGGAGATAAAGGAGCATCGTTGGGCGTTCCTAGTAGAATGGTAGCTTCAGTATTTTTTGTCGTGTTTATGTTCGTTTTTTCTTGGTTAGTGTGTAGGTGGAGGCGTGCAAGGCAGTTGGTCTAGTTTGCTTTCAGTCTCTGTGTCTTGCTGGCGACGCCCAATCCTCCGTTACCACCTCCACCTCTCCCCAACCCTTACCCTCCTCCACCTCCCTTCTCTCCCTCTCTTATCTCCGTCACCCGGTATCTCCACCCACTCTCTCCCCTCCCTCTCTCTCCTCCATCTGTCATTTGGCGCCACCTTGCCAGAGAGAGAGAGAGAGAGAGAGAGAGAGAGAGAGAGAGAGAGAGAGAGAGAGAAATGAACAATAGCCAACATATCAGTAATGGTAGGTATTGCAAAAGGGGGGGTGGGTGAGGTATGCAAATAGTGGTGATGGTGGTGGTGGTGAAGTGTGGTGGTGCAGGTGATGGTGGAGCGGTGTGGTAAGAACGAGTGGTGGTAGTGGTGGTGGTGATGGTGGTAGTGGTGGTGGGGCAATGTGGTAGGAACGGGTTGTGGTAGCTGGTGGTAGTGGTGGTGGTGGGCGGTAGCGATTTCCGTACAGGCGCTACCAAGGTCTCTCTCTCTCTCTCTCTCTCTCTCTC
>NC_087178.1:19039750-19057250 GCF_035594125.1 Scylla paramamosain
CTGAGTGAATTAGCGATGTTCTATTGATAAGTGTCAGTGACGTTTGCGCAAAAAGTGTTATACATTTTCTCACTCGGCCGGAGAAAGTTTACTTATATGCACGCAAAGGGGAGGTATTGCCACGCATTCACACGCACCTTTGCATCATAGGTGAAGTACGGGAACCCCTGCTTGCCCTTTAACTCACAGTGGCAACACGTTTTCATAAGGAAATGAAAGAGAGATGAATATATTCTCACCTCTGTCGCCTCCTTTTGTGTGTGTGTGTGTGTGTGTGTGTGTGTGTGTGTCTGTGTGTGTGTGTGGTTAGTTTCGTTGTTATTGCTGTTCTTGTTCTTGTGGTATCATTTTTATATACTCGTATGTTTGTGTGTGTGTGTTGGTGTGTGTGTGTGTCACAGGCAGGTGATAGGAAAGCGTGTGGGTGTGCCCGTACCTTAGTGGAGGGGACTGCGGGTCAGTAAGCCAGCTGACCTAAACAGTAAAGGTTCCCGCGTTTCACATTCACCTGCCCACCTCGCCGCATCGCCGCCGCCCAGGTACAGCGTGGTATTTGGATGTTTCTCAACCCCTGAGGGACCTCGCCGCGTGCCTTATTGAGATACGCACCGCACCTGGGCACATTCATTAGCGCTAAACACATTAATTAACACAAACACATAATTTCTACCTAGTAATTAGTGTTATAAGCAATTAGAGACTGTTTGGTGGTTAGATAACACTTCCTACTTCATTATTCATTGTATTACTGTGTTTGGGTACGATCTAATAATGAGTGGTGGGTTGAGTGGCGGTGTTCATTCCCTTCGTGCTGCCCAGTGTGAGACGGCCTTGCGGTGCCTTGCTGGGAGCGCCACTGCTGTGTGGGTCTGGCCTGAGGCGCCACTAGGATCCCTTTACCATCTCATTAATTAAGGAGCGCCATTAACTATACTCTCTCTCTCTCTCTCTCTCTCTCTCTCTCTCTCTCTCTCTCTCTCTCTCTCTCTCTCTCTCTCTCTCTCTCTGTCCTCCTCCTTAGTGTGTGTTCTGTCTCGCGTGAATATTAGCGAAGAAAAGTTAATGTGGTTACTTCAGAAAATGTCAAAAATGATCTTGTCATTATTATTATTATTATTATTATTATTATTATTATTATTATTATTATTATTATTATTAAAGACGTAAGTGATAATTTTTTTTCAGTTTAGGCCTTTCTGTAAAATATTATGATGATCCCAAGCACATATTACCGTCTTAGTATAGTTTCCCAGAAAACTCCCGAGGTAGAAGCGGAAAAGAAAATGGAGCCTTTTACCCCTAACTAAAACATTTGACGTGCGCCGCTAAATTAACACAAAGTACTTCATTAACCCAGCACATTGGGAACTTTAATTAACGTACAGTGTGTGGAGGCTCCATCCTGCTTCATTAATCCAGCGTCCGTTAGCACACGCAATGATAGCAGACAGATAGCGGGAAACGGGTAGCTTGGTGATAAGGGTCGGAGTGTCTTATCGAGTGAGAGAAACAAGGGAGCCTTGAGTAGGGTTAGTGGAAGAGTGGAGTGCAGCGTAAACTTTTCCTTTCACTACTTAGACCATTCTCTCTCTCTCTCTCTCTCTCTCTCTCTCTCTCTCTCTCTCTCTCTCTCTCTCTCTCTCTCTCTCTCTCTGGTGAAGCAAGTGAAACCTGGTGACATAGCGGCGAGGTTAGGTTGAGATGATAAATATACTGAAGGGTAAACTTTCCTTCCTTAGGTAATTACACGCTGTGAGGCGAGAGAACACTGCTGGTTGTGTTTATTTGTGTGTGTGTGTGTGTGTGTGTGTGTGTGTGTGTGTGTGTGTGTTGCACTGAGGGATGATGGGTATTTGAACTCCCCCTAATGTTTTATTTGTCTACGGTGTGTGTGTGTGTGTGTGTGTGTGTGTGTGTGTGTGTGTGTGTGTGTGTGTGTGTGTGTGTGTGTGTGTGTGTGTGTGCGCGCGTGCGCGCGCGCGCGCGTATGCGCTGAGGTAGTAACTGCAGTCGTCTTGTTTAGGATGACTCACTCCCGGATGTGTGTGTGTGTGTGTGTGTGTGTGTGTGTGTGTGTGTGTGTGTGTGTGTGTGTGTGTAGGTGCGCGCACGTGCAAGACGTTTTCTTCGTTAAAACCATATACTATTTCACGTCTTGAGCACACGCGCATACTCACACACACACACACACACACACACACACACACACACACACACACACACACACACACACACACACCATGCCGATGTCATGCACTTAATGGCCTATTTAGAAAGTGTGTGTGTGTGTGTGTGTGTGTGTGTGTGTGTGTGTGTGTGTGTGTGTGCCAGCCGTCAATCAACGATGTGTACACGTGACATAGAAATCACGGGACCACCTTCGTCTGCCGCCTCGCGTTTTCTGTTACGTACTTCGCTCGTTAGCTTTTGTTTACATATCATGTCTGGCAACCCAAACCACTTAATAATCCTTCTTTCTTACACTTTCAAACAAAAAAAAAACGTGAATAAAACCTCTTTCTTACTTTCATTACGATTTTCCTTTTAAATATTTGTCAAGTATGTGAATATTGTAACTTTACACATCCCAATTACATATAAACATGACACGTTTGTCCCTTTGTGTGTTATAGTATCTCCAGGAATTTTGTCCAGGTTGAGTAAGCAAGTAAATGCCAAGACGGTGGATTCTTGTGTGTCATTATCTATTCAGTGTTGACAAAAGGAATGTAGAAAGAGAACCAGTGATTGAACTGAGGTTGATGGGGAGAAGGTGACGAATTAAATATCGAGAATGTTGTGAAACCTGCGGATGATGTTGAAGGAGGAGGAGGAGGAAAAGGGTAGAGAGGACAAAACGAAGAGAAGGCTATAAATGGGAACACTTGAAGGAGAAAGATGAAAATAGGTGGAAAAAGAGAAGTGGCACTAGATGGAAAAGGAACAACAATGGATTGAGGAAAAGAATGGCAATGATTTAAGGAGAAACAGGTAGAGAAATGGAGGGAGGGAGAGGGAGGAAAGGGGGAGACAAAACGAAGAGGGAAAGGAATGCTGTAAGTGTGGGTAAGGAATAAGTATTGGAAGGAGAAGGAGGAGTAGGAAAACTAGATCGAGGAGGAGGAGGAGGAGGAGGTAAGTGTGGTGGCTTACCTTGTAGCACGTTACAGTAAGGATTAGAGTATTGCATCCTCCATAAATCTTGTATGCCCTCACCTTGTTCTGCCTCCCACCTGTCTCTCCTTTACTCCCTTATCCCTCTTCCTCCTTTTGCTTCCCTCTCTCCATTGTTTTTCTTGATTTATTCAGTTTCTTTCATCTTTTCCATCCCGTTCATCCTGTTCTGCAGCTTTTCCCCCTTCTCCGTTTTTTTTTTTTTTCCGTTTCCTCTTATCTCTTCTCTCTATTCCATCTTTTAGTTTCTTTTCTCACCTGTTTTCTTTTTTTAGTTTTTATCTCTTAGCCTGTCATGTCTATCTGCTTTCCCCTCCGCTTTCTCCCTCCTCATTACGTGCCCCCTTCCCCACCCCCCCCCACACATCTTTCCCATTTCTCTCTCTCTCTCTCTCTCTCTCTCTCTCTCTCTCTCTCTCTCTCTCTCTCTCTCTCTCTCTCTCTCTCTCTCTCTCTCTCTCTCTCCTGCAGTACTGTTGATGTGGTAAGCTAACTTAGTTTTGTTTCCTTGCAGTGGCGTCACCTCGCGCACCTCCGCAGGGCATGACACCCTAGCCACCCAACAGCTAGAAGCCCCCCGGCCACCCTCGCTTCCCCCCTCCCACCCCTCAGACCCCCCGCCACGCCCCCCAGAACGCCCACCCAAAAAGCCCACGTTGCGTTCACTGTTCCACGGACCAAACCCCGACACCTCGGCTCAGAACCTCGCCGCCGCCGCCGAGCCCTCCGACAGAATCCCTTCAGATGTGGACCCGAGGCGCATCGAGGACTCTGGGGGCGAGTGTCTCAACCTGTCCCCCGCCCGCCCTTACTACTACAGGAAGCCCCCGGCGCCTGACCCTCCTAAGTCACCCCCCCGCGCCCGCCTGCCCACCACAGCAGCCCACGGTAGCCACGCCCCCCTCTCCCAAGCTCTCAAGGTCACCGGCGACTCTCCCGCATCCCTCCTCCACCCACGCCGCCCACCTGGTGCCGCCCACCAGTGCCGCATCACGTTCGTCCACCCCTGACCTGCCGCCGCCGCCACCGCCACCGATCCCCGACGGAGAAGTTCTCATCAGTGATGAGCCTCTTCCGCCGCCGCCCACAAACCTGGAGGTGGCCACGCCCATGGAGGCGCCCCCGCTGCCCCCGGAATCCCCGCCGAGGGAGCGGCTCCTCGGGACGCCTCCACCTGTGCCTCGGGAAAATGGCAAAAGCCTTCCGGCCCAGCAGTAAGTACAGCCATTGTCTGTGTCTGTCTGTCTGTCTGTCTGTCTGTCTATTTCTACGTGTCTTGAAGGGCCTCTTCCGCCGTCCCACGGCGGAGGGCCTTTGTTCCCGCGAGGTGGTGGAGCAGCAGCCCAGGTAAGGTGTGGTGATGGTGTTTTAATGAGTTCCAGTGACACAAGTGTTACGGGACTCCAAAGGCGCGGTGTGCTGCTGCTGTGTTACGGCTACGTGCTGTACCTCACCTTTGATTAAACTTAAGACACGCACCAGTTACGTGACGCAGACGCTGTGTAAAGACCAAACCTTTAATCTCGTGGGCAGCTTGGGACGCCCAGGTGCCGTTACTCGGGGTTTTTACATTATTTTTTTGTCATGAGTATTAACTTCCCTCAGCCGGCGATATGTGTCCATTTATTGTTTCCCTTTCTTTTTCTTTGTTTGGCCATGTTTATTCGCCGGCTGGAAAAAAGAAATGCCTCCCAGTAATCTTCAACACATTGTACCGCTTTGGCACGAATATTACGGTCTGCCAAGTGAGGAAATATGGACCCAGCTAAAAGAAGAAATATTGAAGAGAAAACAACGAGTCCAAGAATGATAACAATACTGTAGAAAATATCATCAGTAATAAAACAGAAAGGAATGTGAAAGAGAAATATAACAAAACAATATCGAACACCGTTACTAGTAAGAGAAGAAGAAAACAAGAAAGAGAAAATAAGAGGGAATCTGAATATAAAACTACTTGTAAAAGAAGGAAGAACGTAAGAGAGCAAATAAAAAAAATCCGAAGAGCAAAAAGGAGAAGAATTGTTATTGATAAAAGAAGAATATACGATAGAAAACAAAATCGAACTTAAAACTGAAGAAAAAGATCGTAACTAGTAAAAGAAGGAAGAATTTAAGAGAACAAATAAAATAAATAAGAAAATAAAAAGAAGAATGTACAAAGAAAACAAAAGAAACATAAAAAAAAATAAAAAATGTAACTAGTAAAAGAAGGAAGAATGTGAGCGAGAGAGAGAGAGAGAGAGAGAGAGAGAGAGAGAGAGAGAGAGAGAGAGAGAGAGAGAGAGAGACACGACGTCCAGATATAAACACAAAAAAGAAAAGGAAAACAATATCTGCTGCACTGTACCAGGCACGGAGGTCAAGATCACGCCTAAGAAAATAGAGAAATGTATAACAGTCTTGATATTTCCTTGATTCCCGTGATTGTTTGGCATCGAACTGAAACTTCCCTGCGCCATATCTCCACTACTTTCAAAACACTCTATGTACTTGAAGTTACATGAGTTTTTAAGTGTGTTTTTGTGGTTATTGTGACAAAGTAGCGAGATTACATTTTGAAAGTATAACAGTCTTGATATTTCCTTGATTCTCGTGATTGTTTGGCATCGAACCGTATTTTGAAACTTCCCTGCACTGCACCTCCACTACTTCCAAAAGACTCTCTATAGTTGAAGTTACACGAGTTTTTAAGTGTGTTTTTATGGTTCTAGTGATAAAGTAGCGAGATTACCACATTATCAACAGGAGAAACACTTGAGAACCCGGCGTTTCATCTCGGTGGCCTTTGAAAATAGTCATAGTGAGGGAGCAAAGCGTTTCAGAACACCGCCCTTTTTTTCTTTCCCAGCGCGGCACAAGTGGACGTGTCTCGGGAGCTCAATGCATCTGTGTGAGGAAACCTTGCGTGGGACTCTTCCAAGGATCTCCTGACGTCACCCACCCGAGCGGCATTACCTGTTCGAGAGGGGAATAGTTCTTTTGCTCTGCACTGTTAAAACCCTTTGACTGTTATTTGGTATACCTTTCCTTAATTACTAATCACTTTTACTTGTTCTACATCCATTTCTAATCTTTCAATCGTGTAGAAATTGGAAAATCTATTCTTTTTAATCTCCTTTCCTGTAGATGCTTATAAGGATTTCATGTATTGCTTCTGGTGCTGGTTTCGTATCTCAGTGAAAGGGTTAACATTACCTTCCTCTCAGTTACTGTTTTTACCTGTTGCGTATTGCCTATCTGTTCCTTTTATCTTCTATCAATTGTTATCTGTACTGTTAACATTACCAATGCCTTAGTTACTTCCTTATCTTTTTGCATGTGGCCTATCTATTCCTGTTACCTTTTTCATCAGTTACTTCCTCATCCTTTGCATGTTACCTGTCTTAACCTGTTGCCTTTTTCTTCAGTTGCTTCATTATCCTTTTCATGTTAATTTATTCTACTACTTCCATTTCCTTTGCTTGTTGATTTGCCTCTACTCATTATATTTCCGTCAGTTCTTTTCATATCCTTTTCCTATTAACTTATCTGTTGTCTTTCCACCGGTTACTTCCTTACACTCTTCCTTTAACCTTTACCTTGATTCGTACGTTTTTTTTTTTCCCTTAACTTTTCCTATTATCATTCCTATCCCTGCTACCTTTCTCTCAGTTAATTTCTTATACTTTTATCCTACTAACCCGTTCATTTTATTACCTTTCCCTACGTTACTTCCTTTTCCTATAAACTTCCCCTTGGTTACTTACCAAACACTCATCCTCCTTTGGCACTCACGGAAGGGAAGAAAGTTGCCCAAGACACGAACTCCTTAAATAGTAAAAAAATTCGTAATGCTTTAAATGGTGTTTGCTTAAATGGTTCTCATCGCCGGGGGTTCCAATGACATAATGGTGACGTGAGGGGAAGGATGAGGAGGTTGTGGAGGAGGAGTGGAAGGATAAAGAGAAGCAAGAGGGGAAGGATGAGGAGCAGCAGCAGCAGAAGGAGGAGAAGGAGGAGGAGGAGAAGGTTAGGCAACACACAGCAGGTTTTGTTCAGCGCCGGATATATTTTTACTCAGAAGTCAACCACATGGGGATTCTCTGTGGCAATTTCCTAGTCTGTGTCTGTCAGGTATTCATTAAGTTGCCTTTTCAGTCTGTTGGCCATTCAGTCAGTCCGCCAGTCAGTCAGTTAGTCCGTTATCCAGTCAGTACCGCCAGTCATTCAGGTAACAAGTCCGCCATTCATTCAGCTAATTCATAAGTCCGTCTTTCACTCTGTCAGCCATTCAGCGAGCCCATCAGTCGGTTATAGGCAGTCAGTCAGTCAGTCACCACATCAGCAAGTCCATTCAGAGTGTCAGCTGTAGGAAGTTAGTCACTCATCATCACATCAGCAAATCCACCATTCGGCCAGTTTGTCAGTCTATCAGTCAGGTAGTCATTCAGTCATTCAAACAGTTAGCAATGCAGTCAGTCAGCCAGTCAGTCAGCCAGCCAGCCAGCCAGCCAGCCAGCCAGCCAGTCAGCCAGCCAGTCAGCCAACCATAACTTCCCATCTCATCCTTTGATTCCAGTCCTCTTTCGAGTCCACGGTCCGTCAAGGTCTTCCCGAGCGAGCGAGCGCGCGCACACACACACACACACACACACACACTTACACACAACGTTTGCCTGTCTGCGCCATCCCCTCCTCTGTAAACTTTTCTTTCTTGTCTATTGTTCGCTTGCTCTCTACGGCAGGTGAAGCTCTCAGGATTATCATCATATGTCCTCCTCCTCCTCCTCCTCCTCCTCCTCCTCCTCCTCAAACATCTTTAATTACCCCTACGCTACTTTCTCCTCGCCTCTACCGTTCGCATACAGCGTTATCTCCCACACCGTTAAAGAAGTAAAAGAGAGAATGAGAGAAACCACAAGGGCTTTTTATAAGGAAACACACTCGTTAAAGCGGTGGCTGAATTGACGCGTTGGTATCCCGCCGCAACCAAGAGCGAGTGAGCGAGCAAGCGAGACGGTAGGCGAGTGTTGACGGTGGCGGCGAAGCGTTGTGGTGTGTGTGCGCGCCGTGCAGTGTGTTGGACTTTGTGGTGGTGTGCGGAGGTGGCGGCTTGCAGTGAGGCTCTTGCATTGCGTGGATTTAACTCTCGCGTGTTGATCATCCCCGTCCCCGTGCGTGACAGGTGCCGGGAGAGTCATAGACCTCCGCGTTTGGTACCTTATCGCGTGCAGTTGCTGTGTGAGAGGAGCGAGGGAAGGGTGTTCATATCGTAACGTGTTATTGTCATGGTTCGAGTTACCGGAGCTCGTTGCAGTGGTGATGGAGGTTGAGAAGGTGGAGGTGGTGGTGGTGGTGGTGATGTTGCAACGCTCGGTGGAATGAATAATGCTGACTATAATGTACAACGGTCTTTTCCGCGTTCCTCCCACGTAAATAAAGTGACATGAGGGTATTGTCTTGCTGCAGGTGGAGACATTGTGCTGCACTCATATCTGATGGCCTGAGGCGTCGACGTGAGGCTTAATTAACATAATGAGTCACAGGTATAAAGGTGCGGAGTCTGAGAGATCCTGTTTACGGAAATTTATACTACTTTGCAATTAATTAACTGAACTTACTCGTCATTCATAGTCAGAGGTGGAAAAGTAACTGCCCCTTCTGTTATCATCCCAAAGCCAAACTAGGAAGAAAATCATCCCGAGCGTTAAATACACGTTGAGCGAGACGAGGCTGTCGCTCACTGGCTTTTTGTTTGCACTGGAAGATGGTTGTTATCTTTTTTCCTCTCTCTCTCTCTCTCTCTCTCTCTCTCTCTCTCTCTCTCTCTCTCTCTCTCTCTCTCTCTCTCTCTCTCTCTCTCTCTCTCTCTCTCTCTCTCTCTCTCTGCGATAGATATACATTCAGGATTACTGTGTGTGTGTGTGTGTGTGTGTGTGTGTGTGGGCCTTACGGTATACTGAGGCTTATCTTCCTCCCAATCTCGTCCCCCCCTCCCCCCCACCTCCCAGTGCCTGTTGTTTCCATCGTCTGCCTCGCGCTCAAGGGACACAGTCGGCCATGTGGACTTGAATAATGGCTCCTTCAGATTACCACTTCTCGTCTTGGCCATCAGAAGATAATAAACTCAAGACAAGCGGCTGACTTTTTGTTACCGAGTAGAGCATGTTAAGACAAATGCTGTAGCTGAGGTAACGATAACTCATTAAACTTTAACTTTATCGACTTCATTAACAAAGGTGGTGAGATGAATATAAATTATCTACGTACAGGTGAGGTGGAGGTCGTGGAGGCGAAGGTGGAAGGGTTACAGGTAGCTTAAGTAGCGTGGTGGGGTCTGGAGGTGATGGTGGGGAGTGGCGGTGACTGGTAGTGGAGCGGGGTTGTGGAGATGGAGGTCGGGAGGTGATGGTGGGCGTGGAGGTAGAGGTCGTAGTAATGGTTGGAAGGGAGGAGGTATGGACAAGGTGGGTTAGAGGTGACGGTAGATAGTGGAAGTGAATGGGGTGTTGTTGGTGATGGTGGTGGTGGTGGTGGTGGTGGGGGGGGGAGGTGAGAGTGGTGGTGGTGGTGAAGGGAGGGAAGCAAGGAGGCTCCTGGCACGGATTTTCAATGTGCGTGAGAGAGAGAGAGAGAGAGAGAGAGAGAGAGAGAGAGAGAGAGAGAGAGAGAGAGAAGACTCCCGAGAAGCAACAGTTGTCTCGGTTCTCATGGCACTGTGTGTGTGTGTGTGTGTGTGTGTGTGTGTGTATGTATGTGTGTGTGTGTGTAAGGGTCCCGTCCTCAAGACCTTTTACTTAGCGCCCCTCCCTTCCCCTCCCTTAAGCCCCACATCCATCACCCTTCTTCCCTCACTCCATCGCCCCTCTCCCCCCTCCAGCCTCTCCCCCACATATAAAAAACTAGACAAAGAGAAAGAAAGAGTGAACGATAAAGAAAAAGAGTAATACTATAAAACCTGAGACTCTGCATCACTGTTTCTTTACGTAACCATAGTGACCTTTTTCGTGCGTATCTAAGGAAGAGTTATACCATAAGAGAACTTACTTGTGATCCACCGTCCTTCGTTTAATTGGGTCATTTATTCTTGTACGTTATTTGTTTTTATTTTATTGTACGTCTCGCTACACGTAGGGAGAGTAAATATGAAGAGGTAAAAAAGTAATATTCAGGTTAGTCGTATAATTTGTCCGTCCAGCAATCAGCGGTTGGGAGAACAGTAAGGATTGACCAGCGGGTTTTCTTTTATTGTTTGTATTTTCTTCCCTAGTTTTCTGGGCGCGGCGCTGAGGGTGACTTTACAGCTTTTTTTGTGATTTTTCCTTTTATTGTTAGTTAATTTATAGTTTAGGAACCTGTTTTGTGTGTTTTTTTTTTTTTTTTTTTTATTTTCTTATGTTAATTTTGGAAGACGTGCCTGTGTCCCGCCCCGCAAGACTCTGCTGAGTGTTGCTGTTCCTCTGCGGTCACGAAGAGTTGCTGAAATCCTCTCGTCCTTCAGGTGTTTCAAAAATTGTTCATGGCATTTCGTGGTGGCATTAATTCCGTTTTATATTTTCCCGACATAGTAATATTTACAAATGCCATGACATTTTAGGGGTAGGTCAGTCTACGTGTGTCCTCCTCCTCCTCCTCCTCCTTCCTCCTCCTCCTCCCCCCTCTTCCTCTCTTATCACGACCCTGTTACGTACGTCATTGTTTTGGTCTAATGGTCGCTCTCGTTTTCCAACCTTTCATTGAAGTTCACGTTATGAATTACATCTCACTAGTGTTCTAACGTAATCATTCGAGAGTCATGACGGCTGTTTTCACTTACTGTTTTTTTTTTTTTTTTCTCTCTCTCTCTCTCTCTCTCTCTCGCATTTATAGTAAGTGGTTTGAACGGTCAGTTACGTGTTTCCCAGTTCGCTGGAAGTTTGATCCGTTCTCTTTTTTTTCTTTTTATAGACGTGACGGCATTGGTGTTAGAATTTTTTGTCCCTCAAGGTCGAAGAAGAAGGTAAATTGTTTTCAATATTTATTTGGAATGGGACGGGATGAAAGCTGTTTTTTTTTTTTTTTTTCCTCGATAATTGAGCCTCGGCGGTAGCAGCGTCACCTCGCCCATCACTGAACGGAGCCTCTTGATTACAGGTGTGTCCGCGCAGGTAAATAATGCAGAAATCACATGCAAGTAGCGTTCTGCGGCTCCAGCGGTGCCGTAAAAGAACTTGAACAATATGAGAAAAATCTTAGTAAAAGCAAAAGAATATATGTGATCTGGGCGCGTGCAGAAGTGGCCTTGGTATAACGTTGTGTTGCTTTGCGTTGTTGTTGTGTTGTTATATTGCATCTCACGGCGGCCTTGCGTCTCCACTCCCCTCGCGTCCCTCCACTGCCCAATGGACAACCTGCAGGACCTGCTGACCAAGATGGGCAGATTCTGGCTCCACTGGTAAGACGTTATTATCTGTTTTCCGATATCGCCTGCTCGTCTTGTGTCTGTTTTTGCCTTCCTCCTCCTCCTCCTCCTCCTCCTCCTCCTCCTCCTCCTCCCACTTCTCCTCCTCCTCCTCCTCCCACTTCTCCTCCTCCTCCTCCTCCTCGTACACCTTCAGGAGTGCCAAGTCATCTCAGCAGTGAAATCGCTTAGGGACTTTCATTCTGTTATTTGTCCTCTTTAGAGAGGCTTTAGAAGGTCCCCTGTGTGTGTGTGTGTGTGTGTGTGTGTGTGTATGGGTGGGTGGGTAGGTGTAGTGTATACATAAGTGGGTGTGGGTGGGATGGTCAGTCCTTCGTCCGCCTCCGTTAGTGGAGAAAAAAAAAGTTAATATATGCAGCTCGTACTTAGTCCTGCTACCACATAAAGGAAGACGTGGATTGCAATGATAACTTTTGTGGCGCCAGTTTTTGTGTTGCTTTTTCTGACCTCACCACGACTCCGCTACTACGCCAAACAGTAAGCAGGATAATCTCGAATTAGTTTCTTCCTTTTAATACTTCTGACAAGAGACGGACGCAAGTGTCTGTGTTTCCCGATTCATTTAAGTTGTATTCGTAGCATTTTATCCTTTTTGTAACCACAGAAAAGCCCAGGTGTCTGTTACGCCACATCGCTGCGAGGAAGGCTGGTGGTGGTGGTGGTGGGCGTGTCTTTATCGGGAGCCCCTGAGGCGGAGGTGCATGACCAGGCTGGACCAGGAAGAGGAGTGAGGGAGGGATGAGAGGGGAATACGTGATGAGGAAACAAGAAGAGGAATGGTGGAGATGGAGGATGGAAATGAGGCATGAAGGAGGACCTGGGAAGAGAATCGAGGGAACGGAGATGTAGATCTGGGGTGAGAAAGCAGAGAGTTAAGAATTGGGAGAAATGAAGGAGCAGGGAGTGGCAGCCCAGTGATGTCACAAAAATAGGAGCAGCAGGATGCATCGCCAGTCTTAAGGGCGCGGGACAGACTTTCCTAATTAGATGCCAGGTCATGCCCTTATCGTGTTCCGTCCCGCCCAGGGTTAAGTTACACCCAGCGGCACAGAGGCGAGTGTTGATGCCCCTGCAGGCTCGGGCGGGTGACATAACACTGGGCAGTCATCCTCGGCACCCATGTCTCGTTGTTCAGGTGGGCGAGGTGTGTCTACGTGACCCAGAGAACGTTGTTATAGAAGCTTGTTTACTGCAGTAAAGACGCACTCGTGTGGAGACTCGGGTGGACTTGGCGGAGGGGGTTGGATACAGTGGAGGGGAAGACTGAAGGAGAGGGATCTTGTTTCCGTCGTGCACCGCTTGGAGTAAGTAGGCGCTTCCGAGGCGCATGTTCTTGGAAAAGCACCAACTCGTTTTCTTTTGTTGTTGTTGTTGTTCGTGTACCATAGGAAAAGTGTGACTTGTTTGTCTTTGTTGATCGTTTTAGCTAAACCATGATGATGTTAATAATAATGATAATAAACAAAAATAATAATAATAATAATAATAATAATAGTAATAATAATAATAATTATAATAATAATAATAATAATAGTAATAATAATAATAATAATAACAACAACAACAACAACAATAAGAACGTGATGTAATAGCAGTAGGGTGGACACGGCCTGGCCACGCTACCTCCACGCCACGGCAGAGTTGGCAGAATTCTACTCGTGTATTCCCTGCGTGTTGTGAAAGGCAACTAAAAGGGACAGGACGAGGGGTCTGGGCTCCCCTCTTCTATTTTTGTTTCCTCCTTAAGACAAGGAGTGGCGTCTTAACCTCGACTACCTGCCTTCTGAGAGGGATGTCACCCTGGCTTGTAGTGATGATTTCTTTATTGTTATTATTATTGTTGTTGTTGTCGTTGTTATTGTTTTTGTTGCTATAAGAATTACCACTATTATTTCTATTCTCGCTGTTGCTACTTTGGCCGATGTTAATTTATTTTACAAGATTCGTGTGTGTGTGTGTGTGTGTGTGTGTGTGTGTGTGTGTGTGTGTGTGTGTGTGTGTGTCCTTTAGCACCCCTTCATTAGACTGATAGTATAATATTCATCCCGTTCTTTATTAGCAATCACAATGGACTTTTTTCTCCCCTCCCGGCCAGTAGCGGGCGCTCGAGAGGCTGAGGTGTGAGCGGCCTTGGCCATAATACATGAAGACGTAAATGGTCACCTTCGACGCCCACTAAGAACACACCATGAATATAATAACTTCATAACTACTAGGAGGTTTTTTGTTGCTTATTTGACTCTCGTAACCGATAAGTTGTTTAAAGACGAGGAAGAGGCGGAGGAGGAGCAGAAGGTAAGGAGACGGTAGCAGGCTCCAGACGTAACTCGAAAAAAACAGGACAAACCACTCCCCCGTCACACGCTGCACACTCGTGACGCACACAAAGGCATGACTTAACAACAAACAACGCAGCTGCAACAACAACAACCAGACAGGCACCACCGCGAACTCCCCTGTGAGAAGCGACAGTGCACAAGTCAGGATCTGGTGTTGTGGTGGCGGTAGCTGTTCTCCCACTCCTCCCCCCCCCTCCTCCTCTTCCTTCTCTGCTATTTTCTGGTCGCTAAATCAGGAAAGGGATAAAGACCTTTGACAAGCAGACAACTTAAAGAGCGGGTGGGTGGCGGAGGAATACATACCGCGGCAGCAGACCAAATGGAAGAGGCGTGGGGAGGCTGCCTACCTGAGACGTGTATTTGCTACCTTGCGAGTGACCTTGTGGGAGTAATATTAGGGAAGGTACAGCATAGTGGTGGGGTGTGAAGGAGTAAGAGGAGAGGGATCATGTGCGTGTGTGAGGGGGGGGTGGGGATGGGAGACTGTGGGTGTGTGTGTGTCATCTCGGTTCATATAATTGCATGCTTTCTTGATACCAATGCGGATCTTTCTTTGTGTCTTGACTTCGTTTTTATTTCCCTGGGTAACGGATGAAAATTACCTCGACACCACCACCACCACCACCACCATTATGATCCTCTAACGAGTGGCGGAGGTGAAAGTTGGTGTCAGGTCCTTATTTCCCTGATAACTATTGAATGTGTTCGCTGGCTGATTGGGGTCGCTTTATTGCTCACGACCGCTGAAGCAAGGAAAGTGTGTGTGTGTGTGTGTGTGTGTGTGTGTGTGTTGGGTTAGGTTTTCCCGACAGCAAAAAAGAAAGAAAAAGGGAAAAAAAGAACGGGAAGATCACGTGTAGGGAACGTTTCCTTACCGAGTACTTCCTTCCGCCCTTTGTGCTGTCTGTCCTCTCTCCCCTTTCCATTCCCTTCATTTCCCCTCCCCTCCCCTTTCACCTCTCCACCCTGCCATACACTCTACACTCTACCACCAACATCCTCCCCTTCCCTATCATTTTCCTCCCCATCTCTTCCCTCCCCTCTTTTTCCTTTTCCCCTCCCCTTGGCTTCTTCAGTTAAATACCAACATCATTCCTTCTTCAACATTTCGTCTTTCCTTTTCTTCTGTCCTTTTCCTCCACCATCATCACGTTGCCATTTCCTTATTCCCTATCATCTCATCCTATACCCAGCATCTCTCATCTCAGTTTATCCCTCCCTACTCTGTTCATCCTCCTCTCCATTCCCTCCCTTCTCCCCTTCTTCCGTTCTTTAATCTTCCTCCATTTCTTTCCCTCAAGGCGTATACTCAAAGTTTATCTCTTATCTGTCTTATCTCTTTTTTCGAATTTCTGTACTTTGCCCTTGATCGTTCATTGGACTCGGGGGCACACACACACACACACACACACACACACACACACACACACACACACACACACACACACACACACACACAGTTCTCATATATTCGCTTCTTCTTTCTTATTTTTATTTTTTTTCTTCCCTTCCGCTTCCCGACAGAGAGAGAGAGAGAGAGAGAGAGAGAGAGAGAGAGAGAGAGAGCCTCCTCAGATTTTTCCCCCTTCTAATCAGCCTCTTTGTCTACTCATCCCGCCTTTCTCTTCTTCCACCTGTTCTTTCCTTTCTCGTTTCCCCCAATTAAACCTGCACGGACCAGCGACCACCCCGCACGGCTCCTTTCTGTTTCTCTGTCTCTGAATCTCTCTGCCTGTCTATTCTAGCTGTGTGTGTGTGTGTGTGTGTGTGTGTGTGTGTGTGTGTGTGTTTTCTACAGTGTGAAATGTTATAAGTTTCTCCTGTTTCCTTTTACTGCTGTCTCCTTTTAGTATTATGGCTCTAATTGCGTTATGTATGTACCCTGGAGAGAGAGAGAGAGAGAGAGAGAGAGAGAGAGAGAGAGAGAGAGAGAGAGAGAGAGAGAGAGAGATGAATGTTGTATGTTTAAGCGGAGTCTACCTTGGGGAGAAAAATAATCATGATAAAATATACCTTAATTCAGACAATCCCTGACGTGTGTGTGTGTGTGTGTGTGTGTGCGCACAAATACTAGAGGTTAATGTCCCTCGTGGTCCCGTCTGAAAACAATCTAGTGGAAAAACGACGAATTTAGTAGTTAACTTGAATTTGCAATGTGGTTGTGGTCTCTCTCTCTCTCTCTCTCTCTCTCTCTCTCTCTCTCTCTCTCTCTCTCTCTCTCTCTCTCTCTCTCTCTCTCTCTCTCTCTCTCTCTCTCTATCCGGTCTTGCCAGCGTTTCCTTCCCTCCTTTTACTATCTCGCTGACATTCCTATCCTTCCACTTCTTTCACTTTCTCTCTCTCCGCTTACTTCCTCTCCTTCAACCCTCGCCTCCTCACCCTCTCCACCCACCTCCCCCACTGAACAACTTGTCCTTCCTCACCCCCACACCCAGCACCTCCCCTCCCTGCCCCTTTCCTACCCTTTCCTCCGCAATTTTAGCGAGCCGCAGTGTTTGTCTATTTCTTGCTTCGTCATCTTTGTTCACAACCTGTCATGCCCCCACGCAGCCGCCGCTCCCCTTCCCCCTTCCCTCTTCCCCGTCCCCTGCTACAGTCCCTTCCTCCTCTCCTTCACTCCGCTGACGACAGTTGGAATAATGCGTAGTGGTGATGATGAGTTATATATTTCTTCTTCTTCTTCAGCTAGCCACGTTACGCCCCTGCAGCGCCACTTTGCAGCTGTTGGTCACTTCTAAGACAATAATATCAGCTGCAGCGATGTAGTAGTAGTAGTAGTAGTAGTAGTAATAATAATAATAATAATAATAATAATAATAATAATAATACAGACTGGATATGACGGTTTGTTGTGGGGGTGCAGGAATCTTTGCTGGGGGGTGGGGGGTAGGGAAGGATTCCGGGGCGTGGAGCTTGGGAGAGGCATGCTGTCTGGCTGACCTTTTAACTTTAGCTTACAAACATCCACTGCTGGGCTGGACTGAAGGGTGGAGTGGGAGGATGAAAGAAACTGGAAGCGGTTGGAGTGGCGAAGGTGGATAAATGGAAGAGGGGTCGGTTAAACTCAGGAAAGTCGTCGTCGTGGGGTAGGAGAGGACTTTATGAAGGAGTGGTGTAAATGACACTTGTAGGAGGAAAGAATGAGGGGGTAGGGAGGAAGGACCGTTGAGGAGGGCGAAGACACCTAGGGAATCGAGACGAGACACGGAAAAGGAGATGTGGTGAAGGAGAGGAACATGGAAGAGGAAGGGAGAGAACGAGTGAGGGAGAGGAAGGAGGTGAATGGGGGAGGGGGTGGTGACTCAGGGAAGCAACCGTTAGGGGAGAGGGCGGTAAGGGTCATCCTCACGCTGCGCGCTATGGTAACATCGTCCGTAGCGCCGCTCTTGCCTCTCCCTCACACCCACCCGTCACCACCACCCTCTCTCCTCCACCTTGCACGGCCTCGCTATCACTTCACACCACCCACAGCCACCCACTCCACGAACATGCAATAAACCATGATGTCACACTTATATGTTCGCCCAAAAATTAGAAAAATGCA
>NC_087178.1:19059750-19102250 GCF_035594125.1 Scylla paramamosain
GTAATGTGTTCTTGCATAAGATTAAAAACTCAAGCACTTAATCTTGGCACTTTCATTTGTTGCGGGGAGTCATGTAGGCCAGAGAAGCGTGCAATCGCGCCAGAAATTAAGTTCTCGGCATTTGTGATAATGAAACGTTAGATTGGGTAAGCAATGTTTATTCACCGTAAGTAGTAGTGACGTAAGTAACCAGTCGTAATGTTGCTCCTCTGTAAGTGGACCGACGTAACCGTTCTGAAACAATACTTTGAACCAAAACCATGAAGCAAAAAGCACAATGAAGGTATTGAATCACTCCAGCGCGCCGTTAAAGAATCATAATACATAGTACATGATAATAATCATAATAACTGGGCATTAAAATACTGAAAGTTGCCCTGCCTTAACAAAAGAAAACAAATCAATGTGCTGCTTTGTCTCCTTGTTCATGGTGGGTGGAGACAATTCATGAAGCTTCAAGACAACAAGCATTGGAGTTAATATTGCGTTTTGAACATATTGGAAGCAAGAGGTCCACACAACTGGTTATTCTTAGCAAATGCTGCCAGGTCAAACTTGCGTCTTCCCAAATCCTTCGTCGCCGTCACCGGTTTAGTTTCCTCGAACAAGAAGACGAAGTAGCGGTGGATGCCAGTTCTGTTTGGTGGCGTGGGTGGGGCGTATTCTGTTGGTAAGAAGGGAGAGAGGATTGCACGGAAGGTTTGTAGGTCAGGGATGAGAGCGAATAACCACACGGAATGGCCGTTTATAATTTGTGACACGGATAGATGTGGTGATAGTTTTCTACAAGTAAGCTTTTCTACAATTTAATCATATTTCAAACCTATGAACTAATAAAATTTTCTAATATCTTAAAAAACGATCAACAATGTCATTATTGATCGTTTTTAAGATATTAGAAAATTTGATTAGTTCATAGATTTGAAATATGGTTAAATTGTAGAAAAGTTGTTCACATATATAATTATAAAAGCACAGTGCAGTTTTACCCATGATATCCTGGCCAGTGAGCATCGTCCCGTCCACAAGATCTTTGCCCTGGAATGGAAACGGCGCATGATTATTAAAATTTGACTGATTTTTGTCTTATTGTTGACAGTCGTGCGGAACCGTGACAAAGGATACCCGTTTTACCTCATTGAATATTACCTACTTAGTTACCTCAGGCAGGTTATGCGGTCAGTGTGTGTGTGTGTGTGTGTGTGTTTCTCATTACCGTCAGCCCAGAGCGGATCCAGTGCAGCCATGCTTCTCCGTTGGCATGATTAGGGGCGTCAGGATCCACCATCACTGCTGTGTATGTCTTGCTCTGCTTGAGAGAGAGAGAGAGAGAGAGAGAGAGAGAGAGAGAGAGAGAGAGAGAGAGAGAGAGAGAGAGAGTTAATATCGTCGTATGAATTACATAACAATACGGCATCATGTTGAAGGACCACGCCAGTCACGTCCCTTGCATCGTCTTAGATACTTATCGTGTCACCATTGCAATTAAGCTAAATTCTCAAGGTGGTTACAGTTGGAATTTTAAAGTTTCACCGGCCGAGCACCTGGTGAGCCTAAAACCACGTGGCTTCATTAGAGGGGCGTGGAGGCCTTCCGTGTCACACAATTATACCTGTGCTACTTTTTTTTTTTTTTCCCGTAACCAAGTAGGTAGATTTGGGTCATTAGTGTGGTTTACCTGATCGATGTTATTGCCAGTGTAGGAGATGCTCAGGAGCGTCTTAAAGAGATCCTTGCTATTGTTTTCATTACATTCCGTCACAGTCACCTGAAAGAGGATAGATCATTCAGTTAGGTGTCATCATCACGCCCACTCGATCTGCTTTCGTTATGCGTATCTTGTCAGGAATTAAAGCTCCTTACAAAGGCTGCCAGATCCCACCTTGGAGAACTTGAGCGTGAGATGAGGTGGAGCAGAGCAGGACCAGGTGATGGGGTGTGTGCAGGTGTCCGCTGCTGCCACAGACAAAACAGCCAGTAGGATAACGTTGATAGCCACACCTGCCATGCTAACTGGTTCCCCTTCCTGTAGTAGTAATAATAGTTGTAAAAATTATGATGATTTTGATAATGATGGTCGTAGTGATGATTAATAATTAATAATGATAATGATGATAATAATAATTTCAAGACACGTCTCAGGCAAACCATACTATTTTAGTTTAGCAGCCGGCGTCAAGACCAATATTTTTTCTTGCTCCACTCACTGGCCCGTTACCTTTCACTTAAAATATGTTTAACCCGCTTCACCCAGTCATTCTCATCCTTTCTCCCAACATGGCTATGCGATCTGTTCTCATTCATTCACTGATGATCGTAATACTAATGTGTGAATGTTAATTGGCGTGTATTTTAAAAGCTTAACTCGCGTCCGACACTCAAGTTGCATGTTCTTGTCTTGAAATATTTGATGTAAGCGCGCCTCACAATGGTTTATTGTCTTGAAATTTTTCGTGTTTGGTATGCAAGACCTGTCAGCATTGCCAAGTCACGTATGCAAGCACACTGTTGGAACACTGCCTGTGACTGAGCCAGTTATATATGAAAAATATTCAGGTTTCAGATGTAAGGCACCATACACTGCGTGGGCTGTTGCGCCAAGCTGGTTAAGTGACAGTTGCAGTTTTTATTTTAACTTGATAGCGCTCGTTTTATTGTGCATATTAGCATATAGTCATTGCAAGTGTTTCCCACGTCGGTCAGCACAATGGAGCACGAGCCAGCAGGACTGTCTGTGGTTCTCGCGACCTCCAGATAACCTTTCTAGATAACGGTTCTCACCCCGGCGTGTGAGGAGGCTGTGCAGTGGCAGCGTCGTCACCCGTAACGAATCGCCTCACAGCACCCGATAACTTTAAGTGAATATCAGTTTGAGAAAAGAGAATATTGTACTTACTGTTGACAGGAACACCAGGTGTGTAGAGAGAGGTGTGCACAGAATCCGCAGGTGTCCCGCAGCTTTCTCCCCAGTGGCGAGGCGCTACGCTCGGTAAGGGGCCCCACTTACAGAAAACGTACCGTGTAAGGGAAACTCAAATAAACGTGGTCCTGAACTTTTCTTCCTATGTCCACTTTTTTTTAATTTGCCTAATGGACCCAGCATATAAATATAAAAAAAAAAAAGAAGAAAAGGAAGAAAAGGGGGACTAGAACATTTTATGTAAAAATGATGGGCCATTCTTTTTCAGCACATATAAGCATTTCCAGTCTGTTTAATATGATTATTATTTAGAGACGAGAAATGCAGTTAAATTAAGTTGTACATTTCATTGATAATGACTATGTGGGACATAAGGTATGAATTGTGTAACTCTCTCTCTCTCTCTCTCTCTCTCTCTCTCTCTCTCTCTCTCTCTCTCCAATGTTTGAGTGACAGTGAGAAGTCATCATAGACTAAGTATTTATACCAATGGAGATTTATGAGAACAGTATGTTTGCTTAATCCTTGGTTCAGTACATGAGGAAGCTGATGTTGTGATATCTTTCACAGGACCTACCATAAGGACTCCTACATGGCCCATCGCAGGGACTGGAAGACAGGCTTTGAAGGTCGGTACCGACGAACTACATCCCCTTCGGGCTCCAGCAGGAATCTTCTCTCTTCCACCATCCCTGCCACTACCACCACCACTAGCACTGCCCCAGCATCCCTGCACCCTACCTCTTCCACCATCACTGCCACCACCACCACTACAACCACCACAACCACAACTTCTTCCAGTCTCATAGGACAAAATGACACACCTAATGAAAGTGAAATTATCACCAGTGAAAACGGTATGTAACAGTTACTTTTTCTTAAGGTTTTCATCATATGCACTGATATGTAATGGGGATTGATGGTATTAGTTCTCCAGCAAAATAAATAATGATTGTGTGCATAAGAGAGTTTATTGTGTGCAGTCTCTGGAGAAGAGAGAAGTTCAGAGGATCCAGGGTTTGGCTCTTATTGCATATCATAATCTACAGTGTTTGAATGAACAGTTTATTTTAGGGTGATAATATGCAATAACAATTATGTTTTCAGGATGGGGCAATGGTGGTTACATGCGCAACACCTCCACAACAGTCAGTTTCACTGCAGAAGAGCTGAGAGCCTTCAAGGCACGGCGGGCACATGCTCAGGACCTGTCTACTCACACTCCTGACAAGGAAAACACAAGTCGGAAGTTACATTCATCACAGTCATCCCCTAGTCTGTCCTCATCTGCCCTGCAATCAGTGGCAAGTGAAGGCTCAACATCCTCCCTGGCCAGTGGTGGGACTGTCTCCTCTCTGGGATCTGGCCGCAGCGTGGGATCCGTCTGCAGTGGTGGTGTGTCCCCAGTGTCTCCTAGTAAATTAAGTCCAGCTCACTCCTGGAGGACATCACTGGAATCCCTCAACAGAGCCAACTCCACAACAGTTCCATCCAGTATCAGTAATGGCAACAGTGGCTCCTCTTCCTCCCATTCCCCGCGGACCATCACCCGGGCCACTAGTCTGGCTGACCCTCTTCACTCCTCAGAAGAGGTGGGCATGTCTGGCAGGGCAACACAGGACTCCTACCAGCTCCCCCGCACTGCCAGCATCAATGAGTCCCTGTCCCGTATCACTGCCATCAGTGACTCCCTTAGCCGTTCAACAAGTGTAGCGGACTCTCTCGCTGGCCAGTCCTTCGCCGCCGAGACTCTCAGCCAAGGCAATAACAATACAGAAATGTTATTATTGCCTTGCCAGTCCGTTGAGCCCCCATCACTGCCCCTGGCACCAGCCTCACCCACGTCTCCAGTGGCCCACGATGGTCCCGTCACTGCCCGCCCAGCCACAGTTACAGAGGAAGCGACTTCACCTGTCATGCCTTCAATCAAGGCAGCTCAAGTGTCATCTCTTTCTGTGGCATCAAAGTCACCAGCATCATCCAAATCTACATCCTCCACCATCCATGCTCAGGCAACTCCTGCCATTAAGTCATCCAGTCCAGTCACAACAAGCACATTTTCTGAAGGCATCAACTCCAACCCTGCCACTTGCCCGTCCACAGACTCCAACTCTAACTATGATGTTGTTGTCCTTGGATATGGGCGCACTCCCTATCCAGAGGAGCTTGAGTGTGACAGGTTATCCAAAGACTATGTGCCTCAGTTTCCCATGGACAACAAACTGCGAGCCTTGTTTGGTGAGTGATATTTTTGCTAACCGCTGTCTCTTAAATATTCTACAAATTATATATTTTTAATCATTGGGTCTATTTATTTTTATTATTTTATGACCAGCACTCAGAACATCAAAGACATCTGAAATTGAAATAAGAGAATGGTGTGATACTTTTTTGACATCTGGTGTGATACCTTTTTGACATCTTGATTTCTAACTTGTTGTAACCACCTTTCAGCCACTGGACCAGAGCACAAGACAACTGCACATTACATGGAGGGAGTGTTCAGCCTGGAGCTCCGTAAAGATTTCATCTCCAGCAGCCATGCCAGACATCCCGATCTGGTCCAGGTTGGACTGTCACAGACAGCAGCACCTAAATCTGTCAGCAGTATTCAGAACAACAATGAAACCACTAATGGAGTGGAGATGTAAGTGTGATGTACATCTAGAGCTTCCCTTGAATCAAACTGATTTTTTCTTTTGTACAGTATTTGAGTATTCTTCATTTATTGCCAAATTAAAAGCTTGTAATCTTTACAGGCTAGTGAAATAATCTAATCTCATTGTGACTAGTTATTGAAAAATCAGTGGAAATCATCAAACAATTAATAATTATCAAAGACACACATCACTTTACACTTCAGTAATAATGTCAATCAGAATAGCAGATTTTGGGTTTCTTCTTTTATCTGAGTCCCTTTATAGGTTGGGAGCACACCTTACACAACTATACTCGTCATTCTCTAAATAGGAAGGCATTTCTGGTCCAACCAACTCTAATGTATGAGAGACAAGTGGGAAGCTTAATAAAATAAAGAGAAAGATCCCTATATTAAAATTTTGGAAGTGGTTGCTATGTTGGGTATGTTGGTTGTATTATATCGACACTGTAAGAAGATCTAAAGTGGGTCAGTGGATTTGTTGAGATGGTCTCTTACAGAAGAAGTGAGGGTTCAGTGTCAGTTTGCTTCTTTTGGGACAGCTGGCTTTCTGTGGGTGAGTGGTGATTGGCTCTCTACTCATGGTGTAAGTAACTATGGTTTGAGGGGAATGCTGATGTGAAAACCTAACTAGCTAATATGACAGCATAACTCCTCCTTGTTTTTAGACTTGCTATGGTTGCAGTATGTTTCTTGGCTATTCTCATGTGAAGCATCTGGTGGCTGCCCTAGGAAACTTTATCATAGCCATCTCCTTGTGGGAGTTCTGTAGGTAAATGATGAGAAGAATAGGCTGAAGGATTGCACTTTCAGAATATGGTTGAAGACAGAATGCTACCAAATAAAAGAGACCTCATCACATAAATAAGAGAAGATATTGATTGGGCAAGAGGAGCATAGTCAAGCACAATTATTATGAAGTAATAATTATGTACCATTTTTTTCAGGACACATGACAGAACACCACTACCAGCAGACTCAGCTTACTTTACCACCTCTGAAAGCAAAGCCAAGATGTTAACCAGACTGCGAGGAAGTACTGGAAATTTACAAGAAAGCTTGACTGATCAACAGCTTATGAAGAAAAAGGTATGCTTTAAGAATCCTATGCAGGTTTGTTTCTATCATATCTCAAAGCCAAGATGGATGTTAAAAATTGGTTACAAAGAATGTATGAGGCCCTTTGCCCATTTGCTGGGACATCAGTCTAGTACCCGTTAAATCCTCATATGTACATTACAAGCTACACAGTCCCACGTTACTCTGAACCCACTGTAGTACCAACCAGTTTCCTCTGTAATTTTCATATACCTCAGATTAAGATTTTACATGATTTCCAAATTCCTCTACTAGGGAGTCTCTTAAATGTCAGTCTTTTTTCATGATGGACTCCCTTTTAATTTTATTTAGCCTCTTTCCCCCTCTCCCCAGCATTGTCAAGATTATCAGATGACTGGGAATCAAACAAAAATTCATGAGTTTTTTACTCTGTTGTGAAGCTGAGGGGAGGGATGCTGTAAACAATGGCAAGCACCTTGACTAAAGGTTACATTAAGCTGACTGTTCTCTAAGTACTTCTTACAGCTTTGTCTGTGGCAACAAGGTCTCTTAAGCATGCTTGTACTAGTCATCATACCAGGCCTTGGGAACCACACATCATCTTTGGCTGGTGAATGTTAAGTTAAATACACCAGTCATTGTGGTGTTAAAGTGAAAATTCATATTTATCAGTTACCATTGATTTTTTTTCCCTATAGTATATAGTATGATGTCTGCTTAGCACAACTGCTACTGAAAGACCTTGGTGCTTGAAGGAAAACCCAACAAGGTTCCTGAAGAAAAGTCAGCTGTATATTCTCTTCAAGTCATTAGCTATTTTCTCTGGACATGAAAGGAAAATATATAATTGAAAGTTGCTAGCTGATCCCCTGCAACCAGATAACATTGGGAAATTGCCATCAGAAGGAGAAGAGACAGAAATAAAGGGACAGGCAAATTCCCACCAAGAATGCAAAAAAATATACATACATACTAGGATAGAAGGTGTCAATTAAGAATGGGAAACCCCGAGCAACGCAAGCAAACTAGTTTTTGCAACTACTTTTCAGTATCTTATTTCACATTTTGCCTAAAATTAATTGGTTGCTGCTGTGGAAATTTTGGCACTTACAATGGATGCAAATTAGAGCTGGCCAGCTTGCTAGTTGTCATAGGTTGGTTCTTTTATCCCTGTTGTGGGCAACCTTATTTCCATTTATGGAGTTACAGCTGACATTTTCAGCTTTCCTAATATGGCCTAGTATGGTCTCCACCACACCTACAAGGTTGCCCCAATAATTGTTCTGAAAGAGGCAGGCTGTGAAGTGAAGGATTTAACAAACAGATTGATCTGGCAAAAACCAACAGTGTGATCAGATTAATCATATCATAGTGGAAAATACTGGTTTGCCAGTATTCAAGATTTTCTTCCTTCATATGTCATGTTGCCTGCCATGTACAGAATAGACTCCATATAACAACACTTTACAACATTCACAGTCCTTACAGATGTTTTCCAAGTTTTTTTTACTAGACACTGGTGACAAAGCCTCTGATAACAAACACACTGCTGCCACACTTTTTTACCAGACCAACCAGCTTGCTTATTTCCTTGGTTTCTTAATATTCCTGTCTGTGCTATCTTGTCTATGTTTTTGACTGGTAGAGGCTGTGCCAAACCAGCAAAGCCACAAAACCCAGCTTTAATTGCATAGATTCAAGCAGGCTTGTGCACAGCAGGGATAACAGCAGCACCCTTGTTTGATGCCTGCAAGCAGCTGAAACACTGCTAGCTCCTGGTGGGAGCATCAACACTGCCATGACATTATGCAGACACTATAACTTTGTCTTAAATACTTCTCACAAAAATTACCATCAAAATTTGTATCTCAGTAAATTTGTATCTCAGTGCTTTTCCTTAGAGCACTATAAACAGATAATTGGCAATAGACAGGTAAGCTATCATGGCCTCCCCATTTCCTTAGAGCACTATAAACAGATAATTGGTGATAGACAGATAAGCTATCATAGCCTCCCCAATATTACTGAAGTGGATCATCTTCATGAGATTTGCAAGCAAATGCAGAACTCTTAAGAACATTGCATGTGAATAGTATTTCATAATTATACAGTGTACACCTTTTTATCATCTGCCCAATCTAATACACATAATGGAAAAAGCTTAACATCAACCAAAACAAGAGATTCTTATTATTATTACTTTCAGGAGGAGCTGGTTGCAAGCATCGGTCGTAAACTAGAAATCCTTAGAGCTGAGCACGAGGCAATCAAAGATGAGATGCGGCTTAACCACGATTTGGGTGCAGAGGTGACATCACGGGTAGAAGCAATGGCAAGGCTGGCAGAGTCTGAAAAGTACAAGCTGCATGTGGAAGAGATTGACAAGATCACATCTCTGCTGCTAGGGCTTTCAGGGAGGCTGGCCAGGGCAGAGAATGCACTGATGATGGTGGAAGATATTGATCTAGAAGAGAAGGTGGGTTTCATAACACTTAGGAATATTGTTTGACCCATTAAATAAAATCAGCCTTTTAAAATCTTTCATGATCAATTCCTATGAAATTCAAAAATACCTCTTACTCTTTCAAAATTTAAAATTTATTTATTAAGCTTCACGTATTAACAAGATGTAAATTTTACAGCGAATCCTGGAGAACAAGAGAGACAAGCTGCATGACCAGTTGGAAGAGGCAAAGAAGCTGAAAGAAAATATTGACCGCAGAGCAGTACAAGTAAGACAATTTTATTAATGTCAGTTTAATGATCATAGTAGTAGCTCATGGGATTTTAGTAATACTATTAATAGAAACAGGTTTAAAAAGAAATGAAAGCAGTGGGGAGGGTTTGAAAGAACCAGTTACCATAGTTTGTCTCACCTGCTGTTCTTGACACCTTCTATTCTGCCTTCCGCTGCCAGGTAATGTAGTGGTTATGTGGGCTACAGTGTAAAAGACAAGGCTTTTTAGCTTTGTCTTCTTTCACTTGTGTCCCATGTTCACCTAACAGAGAAGGGATATGGGATATTTTGACATATGAATAACAGAAGTTTCTTAGGTTTCTAATATCAAGATGCTGCTCATCTCTGATTGCCATTCCTTGAATAAGAGTAAGCAAAATTGCAAGAGGAAATTAGCATCATGTTATTTTATTCCAATTACCAGCTAAGGGGCATGAGATAATGGACAAGAATAAATAATGTATAAAGGCCTAGTTGGATGCTAATTATTTTGCATACTATATTGATCTACTACATCTTTTACACAGTCATATTTACTGGAAGTCTTATAATGCCCATATTTTAAAGCCATTATCTTTTCAGGTTTCAAAGGTGCTAAACAAATATTTAACGGAGGACCAGTATGCAGACTATGACCACTTCATCAAAATGAAAGCCAAGCTCATTATGGATGCCAAGGAAATAGATGACAAAATCAAGCTTGGTGAGGAACAGCAAAAGGCATTACGGGAGACTATATTCAAGAAGCAGTGACTTGCGGCATTAAAGTGATTCCTTGCTGTGACTGTAACTGTCATAACCTACCCTATTTATTTCAGTAGTTATTTTCTCTCTCCTGGAGGCTTTGATCAAATAAAATCCTAAAGGAAGTACTCAGTAATAATTTCAACTGCATTCTTTAGTATTTTTTTGGTCACAGCTTTCAGGAACAAGACACAAATGGTAAAAGTGTAAACTGAAGCCTTCCTATACTTCTGCTAAGTGCCTTTGTGATTGAATGACTATCTCAATGAGAGTTGAAAAGGAAAAAAAGTTATGTATGTATGTATGTGTGCATGTGTGTATTGTGAAAATTTTGCTGTAAGGAAAATTAAGAGAAATAGGACAGTATTTATGAATTGTTTTACCCTTCACGGTGCCAGAAGAATTAAAAGCTACTATGATGCTCTTGCTGCTGTGTAATGAGGAATATTTCCACCACATTAGATTTTTACTTATACATTATTAACTCAAGCTGAGTCTCAGTCTTTACTATCCACCATATATTATTGATCCATCTATATTTAACAATGGGAATTATTCAAGGACAGGATAAGTTGGGTTGATATGTGACTTAAACTAACCACCATTTGCTGTAGTCGTGTGTACAAGCTGTAAAACAATGAAGCAAGAGAAAGCTGCAACTGCATATTAAGTTGAAATAAATTTGCATTAGTAAGAAAAAGTAATTGTATTGTACTTATAAATGCCACTGCAAATTAATGTTAGAGCTATCTACAATCCTCATGAAAATTTAAATCTTAAGATTTTAATTTTACTTATAAATCAAATTTCTAAAGTGGTGGTGCTTTTTTGTTCTCAACATTTAGGCAATTTATTTCCAATATTTTCCAAAAAATATTTTTACATATATATGATATGATATAATTTCAACACTTGTATGTAATGTCATTTTAGACTAGGAATCAGCTTTGATATGTTTACCGAAGCAGTGTATGAATTTCACTATGCTTTGAATACTATAGTCAAGAAGATATTCCACATCCCCACAGCAGTTATTGGTACTTGTAAAAAATATAATTAATGGGCATATAAACATTGTAAATTCATGTATGTATTCCTATACAGAGGCTTCTCTTTCTCATAAGTTTATAATGATATTGTCAAATGCAGCAAAACTAAGTTTGCTAGACTAATTTTATGACAAAGCACAAGTCACTTTGTATCTCATGGATGCAAGGTAGAATTTGTGTAGATATTATTTTGTAACATATATATACTGAAAGTTACGTTTTCTTTTTCTTTGTTTTCTCCATCAGGAGAATACCTCATACCATTTGGAAGAAAGCCATCATTCCAAAGGGAAATAACAAATTATGCTTTATCTTCAAGATCTTGATCTACCTTGAAGTAAGCAGATCAAGTTTTCATTCCTGATTTTTATACAACATTGAGGGTTTTTGGCTTTTATAATATAATGCTTTTTTATTATTTTTTTTTTTCATCAGCACAGAGCTTTTTGCCTGTATGCCTTCCACCAGCTGTGCCCTCCGTCTTCCTCCTCTTAACACTGCTTGAGCCACGCTGTAGACAACCAAACAGTTCTCAAGGTTGTGTCACACAACCACTTGTGATGTGGAGTAATTCAGGGTACTGTTTGCTTGTTCCTGGTAACTAGATGATGATGCCCGTCCTGGCAGCTGGTCATTATTACTGAGCTGTTCATCTTTATTTAATGTCTTTATGAAAGCTAAATATAAAATTTCTCATAATTTGTGCCACACTGTATATATTAGATATTTATGGATGCCAAAAGACCGTCCTGTTCCTTGAATTATGTATCTACTAACTGTTCACAGACATTATTGGTTTTGTACTTGTAAACCTAGTTGCAAAGCAACATTTCTGTTGTACAGTAGCGCTTGTCTATAATGTATGCCAAATCCTATAATTCTTCTTCTGAGAAGAAATAAAAGTGAATATTAAAGACTTTTAGACTTATTGACCTTTTCAACTTTATAGCTGATGGCCAAATCAGATCTTAAAAACAGTATGACTACTACTATTTTTTTTTTTTTTTTTTTTTACTGCATACACATTAGAATCCTTTACCCAGAATACTGCAGTCCTCTTTTCTCTTTCTAGAATATACACAATATTTACTGATGATGGAATAACCTGCAGAAAACTTACAATATAGTATGCATCATATTGTGATCATTAACAGTATTACTGCACTGTTTTATGCATCATATTGTGATCATTAACAGTATTACTGCACTGTTTTAGTGTCCTCCTGGCATGACAAAATGAATGAATCATTGGGAATGTCAGCACTGAAAAATATAACTTGGAGGACTATAAACTTTAGAATTCAGGACAAAGGGCTCTCAACCTGTATATCAGCTTTAACACACTAAAAAAAATAGATGGGAAAAGTTCAACAAATAAAAAAAAATATGCTAATTGGATATTACATGTCATTCTCCACACAACTTCAGCAACCCAGCACAGCAGTCTCATCAATGATGTAATCTTTGAGCAGTGAGGGAAAGATTTTGTATTTTTTATGTTCTCTGTAACATTAAAGGGACAAGGTAAGGAGGCTGCAAACACCAGTAAAACTGAACCTGAATAATCTCTCACGTGTGGATGTGGATCTCACAAAGCTACTCCTTACACAGACATGACATGCAACTAAGTGCTATCTATGACCAGCTGTGTGTGTGTGTACGAGTGTGTGTGTGTGTGTGTGTGTGTGTTAACAAAATTGATTCTGCTCTTCTCTTGTCAATAGACAAAAAGGAAATCTAATTGCATAGTGGTCAGCATATTCTGCTCAGGAACAAAAAATCATCTATTCTAAATGCTGAGAGAGATGAAAGCCCTGTTCATATATATATATATATATATATATATATATATATATATATATATATATATATATATATATATATATATATATATATATATATATATATATATATATATATATATATATATATATATATATATATATATATATATATATATATAACCTAAGTGCAGTAGTGATAAAGCAATACAGAAGGTGAAACGCTAAAACAAAATATTACCACATACCTCTCACAAAGTCCTTTCCATAGAGTAGAATTCAAAATGGTACACTATAGAAGGGAACCAATAACTAAAAGACAGCGGTTGATTAAACAGTGGTTGTTGAGGCAATCCATCCATCTCTGCATTCAGGACTTAATGGACAATACAGGTCATCTGCTCTTGTAGTCCAACACTGCGACTGGGTGGCCAGAGCACTGACTGATGGATATCCTTCTTCACACTTATTTAATCACACTTCTTACTGAAGAAAGGTTCATAAAGAAACACACATGAATTAAGAGCTAAAAATTAAAACAAGTAAATACAAAAAATTAAATGAAAAACAAAATAAACAGCAATGACTGGCTAATTCTTCTATGCTAGAAAATGCCTGTAGGTCATCTTCCTGTATACTGTGGATGGGTCCTCTCTCCAGAAGAGAGGGTAAATATAATAGACATGTACAGATTCAAGACAGCTTGCAATATTGGAAGTTCTGTACATAAAAGAATTCAACCCCACCCACAACGCACAGACAGACAACCTACAGCCACTTCCTCATATGAGGAGGACTAACCATTCAGCACCGCTGGATAGAGTGACATGGCTGCAAGCAAGCAACCAATAAGTGTGCCAACAGACAAGGGCACACAGTGAGCCCCTCCCCATCCAGTCATTATCATGCCTGTCACCAGGGTATAACATCAAGCTTTCAGAAGCTTGATGATCCAGTCCTAAGTGATCATCATTAGCTCAAGCAGAACATCAGTATCAATCTGGTATTTTTGCACTCCTGAATGGAATCTGGGCAAGCTTGGGCATCTCTTAACAGGAAGAATTAACTTCATCTATATATATATGCCCTCTAACCAGTTATTCTGAAAGTTGCATTGTAGAATTTCCTGCAAAACATAGAAAATCAATATGCTACAACTGGGCCATGAAAAACTAAACTTTGTACTCTAGCATTGTAAAAACAAGAAAAACTTCAATGCAGGAAGGGTTAAGCAACCCAAAATTGCAATCTACCTGAACAATGATTAGCTATGAAGTAGTCATCAACTTAATTTCTGAAGAAAAAAAAGGACAACATTAAGGTATAAAGAATATACCTTGAAGAAAATAATAAATGATGAATTAACCATCACTTTTAACAAAATATACATAGATACATACAATAGGTTTTTAAAACTACTGGCAAGGAGGTCAGACCTTCAATGGCCATCCTAGCATATGAGTCAGATGCACCAGGATATCTGGGTATGCCTGCTTTTGGACAGCTTTCATTATTCATTGTTGCATGTAATGTTACCTTTACCAACTTTCACACCAAACTATCCCAAAGACAATACCCACAAGACAGTAAGAATCCAAGTGGTATACAGATAATTTGCATCTTACCAAGAAGAAAGAACATGGTGAATATGGTGAACGTTTCATAGTTATTCAGGTGATTATACACTAATTATTACACCAGATAGTAGTGGAGTGGAGGTAGCATATTCTGTGATATCAAGCTGAAAAAGGCAAATAAAACTTAATCATTGACCAAAATTCAAGCATTGGTGCAGCAAACACAAGACACTACCAATAATGATCCAGTCCTAAGTGATCATCATTAGCTCAAGCAGAACATCAGTATCAATCTGGTATTTTTGCACTCCTGAATGAAATCTGGGCAAGCTTGGGCATCTCTTAACAAGAAAAATTAACTTCATCTATATATATATATATATATATATATATATATATATATATATATATATATATATATATATATATATATATATATATATATATATATATATATATATATATATATATATGCCCTCTAACCAGTTATTCTGAAAGTTGCATTGTACAATTTCCTGCAAAACAGAAAATCAATATGCTACAACTGGGCCATGAAAAACTAAACTTTGTACTCTAGCATTGTAAAAATAAGAAAAACTTCAATGCTGAACCCATATAACATCACTAATAGCTGAAGTAATATTTGTTGGCCTCCATTTCCTATGACATATATTCTATTCAGGACAAAATGCAAAAATGAAATTGATGTAGTTGAAAAGATCAGCAGTAAAGACACTGATCGTTACTGTACCTCTAACATTTACATTTTTTAAACACTCATGAACATCAGTCATGAATATTGTCATCAATGTGATTAATGCAATGTAAAACAACTTTGCTTTTTTTTTAAATTTTCATCATAAAAACAATTCATTGTACATATACAAAATAGAAACCAGGCTTAAAGCATCTTCTATAAAACCAAAATTATATAGATGAAAGGGCATAATTTCAGAGCTTCATTGGGACAATGGCACGTTAACACACGATGGCCGAAAATACAACTTTCAACCACATCACATTACATTTGGCACTAAAGCTTATAAGTCTAGGAAGACACTGTGCATATGTGATTGCTTTTCAAGAGCTTAATGTGTTTTCTGTAAATACTGCAACAATATTAGGAAGTTTATGAAAACAGCCCCCATTAATCCAAAAAAATTTACTGTTCTGGATGCAAAATATAAAACTTTTAAAGATGGTTGTATCATCTATGTTTCTCATGAGCATTAATTACTCAAAGAATACCATATGGTATACAGATAATACCTTGAGCTGTGAATCTTCTAGTTTTTTTATTTGTGCTTTATAGTTAACTGGCCAACATAATGCACTATACAGTGCCTCTACACACACACTATACAGAAAAAAATGAGTATCCCATCCATCACACAGTCTTAATCATAGGTGTTACTCTGCTCTTCAAAGCATTACTTAGTGAAACAAGTTTGTGCATACACATCCTAGTGTTAGTGCATCCATTCCATAGAAACAAAGCTTAGTAGGAAACTTTCTTTTCTGAGGGAAGGCAATCTTGCTGTCTACCTCTTAGGATCAGCAAATGCCAATAACTTGCACAGGGAACCAGAAGGACTACTGCATTATAAATTCCACAAGCATTTCATGAACTGGCAATGTATAAAATAATGTACAAATGGACCATCAATACTTCAACATCTTTGGTTCTAAAGCCATCCCAAATTAGCTGTTTTCCAGAATTAACGGAGGTTTATCCTTCAACACCTTTAATGCATCTCCCACTATGTCTAAAAAGACTTAAGTATTGTGCCTTGTGTGACAGAGAATGCTTTCAGATAAAATGCAACAGCTACTCTACTAAATGTAAATCAAACACAAATATCATGAAACAGGAAAAAATTTAACTAGCCTGGCAAACTTGTCAATGTACAAGTATTCTGCTACTCATTCCCTGTTCTCCAGTACTTTTACTTCACAAACCTTTTGTGCTGCTGAAATATCAGCAACCATCCCTCAGTATATTCAGTGATGTTCTAAACTAAACCCTCTATGAAACACCTTAATTTATTCCATCAATTTCACTTTAATTTGTTCCATCAATTTCATGCCAGGTAAGCCCACACCATCAGTCCTTCACTGCCAAAACAACTGCATCATTACCTACTCAGTCATGATCTGTACTCTTTACAATTTTCATTGTTGTTTTGTATGCACATCTGTTTCTTTAAGTCACTGATAGCAAAGAACTGCTTCAACTTTTCCCTAATGCTTTTTTTTATCATACAGAGCTGATGATCCAGTGGCAGAGGTGACATACACAAACACCACAGTCCAGCTTTTGTAATGCTTCCACTTTTCTTTTATTGTTATTATGTTATGTTTACATTTTGCTTTACAATTTCCGCTTCCTTCTTTTTTTGAAGTCATAGCCAATGTGAAGTAAGTCACCAATGAAAAAATAGAGAAAAATTTCTGCTTTGCCAGTTATACACATGCACACATACACACAATGTGGAGCTTCATGAATGGATTGATAGTGCAGTGCAGAATTGCTTCCACAGTCAAAATTGGTCCTGGGTTTACTTGCTCCATTTGTATCCTTACTTTTCCACAGACTGAGCAAGTCATTTGTCAATATACAGATACTAATAATATACAAAGCCTATACATTACATATAAAACTCAGTGGGAGAATTTTTACACTTCCACATAGAGTATGTTTTGATGCTCTGTTAGCACTTAGCATTCTTGCTTTCTTGTTCCATTTCTATCCTAACATACTGCACAGACAACATAGCAATAGTAAATCGCCATTATAACTCCACATAGACGATAATAATATGCAAGATATATTAAATATCTAGTAGATGCTGTCATGTCCTCTCCTCCTTTTAGTGCGCACAACACCAGTACCGTGCTATGATTGTAGTGTCATCTGCATCCATGTGTAGTGAACTAATCACACTGCCACAGCATGTTTAATAATAGAGAATTAGCCAGTTGAAAATATGGTGGATTAAATAATATTCCAGATTAAATGATGCTGGAGTATCAATGGTCAACCTGTACTTTCAGTACACTGCAGTAGGTGCATTTGATTACACAAATATCTCTGAAAAAATTATGTGGTTGCTTAAGAAAGCTTTCACACGAGTATTTGGTCATAACTTAATGCTGGATTTTTTATGCTCTGCACATCTGATCTGCTACTATAATGTCACCATACAAAAAACCACACCTAAGAGATCCAGCAAAAAACTCCAGAGCTATAAAGACACACACCACAAAGCCCTTACAGCAATTAACTACGAACAATATAACCATCATAAAACAACCCCTTAATTCTGGCTCACCATCTACATAGGACTGACCATCCTCCTTCAAATCAACCCATTCATTACAATTTCTGAACTACACAGGAAAAACTCATCCCTGATTCTGGTACTTAACAGTGCCAAGCAGCAACTTTTGATGTTTTAACATCAAAATTGAATGTGATTAAATTAGTCATATTTCTGGTTATTTCCTGCATCAATAAATACCCAAGTCATACAACCATAACAGAATGGCCATGATAAAGTTATATAGTGCAGGATCAAACAACCCCAAAAGAGAACCTTAGAAATTTCTAATTACCATATCTATATTCAGTCCATCATACAAAACTATAGTTATCAATATAACATTCATCAACCATATCAAAACTGGTATAAACTAAGTTAATCTATCACACAATCAGCTGGTATCAGCCAATGGGCCCTGAAGAAGGTGTCAGTAATTGTTTCTTTGGCCAAACAAATAACAAATTTGATTAAAAATTGAAATGTTGAGGTCTTGCTGTGCTTTCATGTAAACTTACTCCTCATGCTTAGGTCCTTTTCTGTCCTTCCTCTCTTCCCAATCCAGGAAGAAAGACCTATATAACAGTGATAACTTCACAGGCACTAACCACATCTGTGCTTCATATATTATGATCATGTGCTCTCTGCCTGTTTGTCTTCATTGTTCATATCTTCCTACAAAATGCAATATCGAAAAACAAACAGTTCAGAGCCCAGTGTCAACTCGGATACTATCCACTCTTGCGTTTAGATGAGCGATACATGATTGGTTTTGGTGTGGGACTTCTCTTGGTCCACATGATGGCCCAGCCAGTGACAAGAAGAGTCCAGAGGACAAGTGGTGGATCAAAGGAGTTTATGAATGCCCTCACATTATCCAGGCCATGCTGCAGAGGCTGGTTGGTGGCTGGGATGTCCATGGTGCCAATGGTCCCTATTTTACGCAGGTACTCCACAAGGGGTGCATGGTCCACCGTGAAGATGGGGAGGTATTCACCTTCACGAGTACGCTTCCACACTCTTCCTGACTCGGCACTGAGGGTGGATGGTGAGACCTACAGTATGCATGGCCTCCATTTCTTTTTTGTGTTGTTTTGAAACTGTTAACTACATTACCAGCAGCTATAGAAATATTCACCCAGCTATCCTTGCCATCTAAATCCACACTTCCCTTAATCCAGCAAGACATCAGAGCAAGAGCAAGAGTGAAAGTGAGAGTCAGAGTGAGAGCGAGAGAGAAATATCCCAATTACATTTCATTCTGCAGGCTTTGATAATTTCAAAACCTAGTCCAACAAAAACATTACAAACATGGAAACATTAAATACAATCTCTAAGAATTAAATATGTACTACTATAGTTATAAGCACTATCACTACATCAAACAAATTTTAATCAACTACATATAGAAAAGCTACAAAATAATAAAAACTACATAATATAATCCCCATCCCCAATACCTACTTTAGGAAAAACAAACTAGAATGACCAACTACACAAAAGGCCAACTTACCCTTCATCCCAAGTAGTATACTGGTAAATATACTTGGAAGCCTTGATATATTTGGGTGATGCATCAACCCAAGGAGAGGATGGATCAAGGAGAGCCACTACTTCAGGTTGGCCAGAAAGCAGGCGATGGGCCAAAGAGATAAGCCAAGGGTTCTGGTTATAGGTGCCGAGAGCTGCAAACCACATCTGCCAATCTACTCGTGGTTGATGGGGAGCTGAGTTTGGAAAATGAGGAAGGACTTGGTAAGGCTCAGAATGTTACACTAAGATTCAGAATGAGGACAAACCAAAAACAGATAAATATCTTTACTTGCCTTTAGAATTTTATGCTAACTATTCAACAGCCAACCTGCATAAAGCTTTAAGAGTACCTCTGTGCTGAAACACTTACTAACAAATCCTGGCATGCGGTCAAGGCTCCCAGGTTTATAGGGAAACTCGTACTCCACCCAAGGTCCCTCAAGAGAGTTGGCCCCTTCAAGGATGACCTCTGGCCTTCCCCCAACACCAGTCATACGCCGAAAAAGACCATAAGCAGAAGTAAGCTGGAGGTCTGAGCTGTGCTCATACAGGTTTCTAAACACAGGCCAAACTCGCTGATTTGTAGGTCGGTCCAGAACAGAGTATGGCACCTGAAGGAGGAACCTAAGATTTACAAATATATCACAAGTAAATCAGACCTAAACATCCTCCATCCTTTCATTTAACTAACTTTCAAACTATAATTCAAAACATATCCAGGACTACTGTTACATGCATTCTTCACATTCAGAATAGACTTAAATACAAAATCTACTTGGAGAAAATTAACTTAAACTCAATGAGGATTTTTTTCCAGGTCTTTCCCACTTCAGATACTTTCTGTAATCAAGTTAAGACCAATACACTAACCAGACTGATTCCAAACATGCAGATTGCAGCAACAGAGTAGATGGCAGTTGTGCTGAACACCCCAAACTTATCCAAGCATCCCCGCACTTCAAACAAAGCCGAAGTAAGAGCTTCTGCTACAGTGATGACCAGAGAGAATGCACCAATGGCTATGCTCAATGGCACAGCACGAGACATAAATGCATCAAACTCAGCCCGTGATACCACTGGAAGGAAAATAATTAACAAATCAGTGAAGATTAGTAGAAATAACCATGTTTTGAACATATCAATGTTCATTAGCTACACTTCTGCTACAAATACTTTGATATTGATTCAATATTTTAAAATTTATTTAACTTGTTTCCAACAAAGACTCCACAAACACAGCTCACCCAATTTTGAAGCAATGGTGCCTTCAGGAGAGATTCTAAGGTTAAAATAGATTACTGTGTAGTACGCCAATGCTATGAAGCCGAGCCACTTGACAGTCCAGCTACAAGTTGCCTTCACATACGAGATGAACCCAAATGAAAGGTCTTTCACTGCAAGAGACAAGAATAATCATAATGATGACATTTATAACAATCATTACTCACTTCTGCAATAAGCACCAATGGATATCTTGGTCTTAAATACATAAAATCACAATAAAGGCAGCAACCTTGGACATGATACACATTAAAGAATATTATTACTGATTACTACATGATACTTCCTTGCAGAACATGTCAGTCTTGTGAATCCAAAACTATACTATACTTAATATTCATACCAAAATGTAACAACTGTTTAAATCAAAATACAGAAACCCTTCATTTAGCTCTATAAATCTCTTCCTTGATGCTATTATTTAGAGATTCTGCTCCTGTCACTTCCATTCCACACTCACATATGATCCTTTCACCTTCATTGTACCTCGTCATCTCCAACCTATCCCAGTCAACAATCCCTTCTTCTCCATCCCATTCTGGTCAACATCACCCTAGCTAAAATAATCAAACTTATCCAGCCCACTCTGGCTTAGCTCCTAGGAAGACTAACCATGCTGATAGCCAAGATGAACATCATCCATCAGGGACAGACACATGGTGATGGTTAGCAGGTTGAAAAAGTTGTAGTTTCCAGTGAATATAATCATGACCTGAAGGAGAATCTGGGCAAAAGAAATTACATGTGAGTATCATAACTAAAAATGACTAAGGAAAGGCCTCTTTTTTGAAGGCCATTTAATACTTCAGATTTTGACGTATAATTAACTTCATTATTTAAATCCACTTACAAAGTATTTAAACAAGGTCTCTTTAAATATTTCTGAGTTGAATCAAACAGGATTATACTGTGAAGGAACCTAAGTTAAAATACCAACATTCAAATAAGAATGAAAATAAATATACTCTTACCTTATAGAAATAAATACTTAATTAATAGGTTCTAATGGCTGATAAGCTAAGTTTTTTTTTTTTTTTTATGTAGGAGGGGCACCGGTCAAGAGTAACAAAATTACAATAAAAAAAAGCCCCATTGAGGTGCCAGAGTCAAAAGGAGTCGCCAAAACTTAAAAGGATTTCTTAAGTGTATTGAAACCTCTCTCTCTCTTGAAAGAAATCAAGTCACAGGAAGAATGATATACAGTTCCAGAGTTTACCAGAGAAAGGGATGAATGACTGAGAATACTGGTTAACTCTTGCATTAGAAAGGTGGACAGAATAGGGGTGAGAGAGAAGAATGTCTTGTGCAACAAGGCTGCAGCAACAAGTTAGCAAGATCAGAAGAGCAATGAGCATGAAAATAACGGTAGAAAATAGCAAGAGATGCAACACTACAGTGATAAGAGACAGGCTTAAGACAGTTACTGGAGAAGAGTTGATAAGACAAAAAGCTTTTGATTCCATCCTGTCTAAAAGAGCAGTATGAGTGGAAATATGGAGTGGAGTGCATATGTATTCAGTATTCCACAACATTCATGGAATGGGAGATAGAAGCAAAGAAATATAACCGACCTGGCTATAACAGCTGAATAATCTATGCAGTCTCACTGGGCTGAAGAACATGAATGGTATGGCAATTTCAATAACAAAGGTGGCAGCCACACAGAGTCGATGCCACCAGTCAGGAAGGAAGAAGAAGAATCTGGCCAAGAGCGTTGGGATGCACTGGGACTCGTAGTGTAGGGGAAGTGCTGCAAAAGTACACCAATGCTATTTTTAATAACTTTAACATGCAGTTAACAATATACAACACTACAGTGAGCACTGGAAATACTGGGACCAAGTTTCCTTTTGGCAGGCAAACATGCTGTCCCCATCTTTATTGTGCCAAAATTCATTTAAGCTGATATGACATCACATATTGGTATCTGGCAAGTCAGAAATCCTGAGTATTTAAGGGATCCTGGCTAACAGTAAACACTGTGCTTCACTGTTTAAATGGTGTACCTGGGGTCATACTGATTATGTCTGAGGGGGTGCCTTACATGCAGTCTGTGGGATGTCACAACTTGAAAACTGCTCTCGTTGGACCAGAAAACCTTCTGCCAGTCTGCCACTTACCAGCTTTTGTGCTCTTTAGTGAAAGAAAGCCATTTACACCGCATAGTGCCACTCAGTAAGGGTTTGCGTGCCGCCACACCTCTCAGTATGCCAAGGTGATGTCTAAGGCAGTGTTGGATGGTACAATGTGTTTAAGAAGCTTGGGGTAGAGATTCTTAAGATATTCTGTTGTCAGCCTTGGGTTTCTGTTCACAGATAGCTTGAGAAGGTGATCAGTGAGTGGTGTTGTCTTCCTTGACTCTCCAAGATGCTTCCTATATTGGGGTGTGGCATTAGGTGTTATCTTAAATGCAGAAGCAAGCAGGCACATGGCAGCGGACTTC
The DNA here is from genome assembly GCF_035594125.1 of Scylla paramamosain. Taxonomy (NCBI): domain Eukaryota; kingdom Metazoa; phylum Arthropoda; class Malacostraca; order Decapoda; family Portunidae; genus Scylla; species Scylla paramamosain. The sequence continues at coordinate 19,082,854 of NC_087178.1, forward strand.
TCTCCCTGTCCTCCTCACTTTCTTTAATCAGGACTTTCTCCTCCACATCAGTTAGTTATGTGGAACCCATCCTAACCTGCCAGGTTGGGTCTGGAGCAGCAAAAAATAAGACCAATGAACAGGCACATAAACCTCCTCATACCATGCACAGATGGGCACTGGACATGTTAGTCAGTATCCCTCAAATATTCAGATACCAACATGTGATGCCATATAAGCTTATACGAATTTTGGAGCAATAAAAACAGGAATCGCACATTTGCCTGCCGAAATGAGGCTAGGTCACAGTATTTTTGGCGCCCACTATAACTACCAATTATCACATCAGGAATCAAGCAAGAATGAAGATAAACCAAATTAATCTGATGCAATCCATACATTTCAGATTCACATTATAATCCCTTCTAACTTACCAGTGAGTCCCCACCATGTTGGACAGCCACTCTGGAGTTTTACTACACCAGAGGCAAACATAAGTCTGAAAAGGGCCCAGCGAATCAGCCACATCGTCACCAGGTTCCGGGGACGATACTCTGACCAGCTACGACGACTCACTGGAGCCACAAGTATTGTCAAGAAGCCAAGCTCCAGCAAAAGAATATCCCTGAAAATTCAAGCAGTGCATAAGAGTCAGGAACAGTTGATGTTCTAGGACTAACTTTTATCTATTACCAGCTTTCTCAGGAAAAAAAATACATATCACAGAGCTCACTGGTAATTAATACCATTTAAAAATCCCCAAGCTCTTTCAAACAAGCCCAACATGATAGTACTTGGTGACAGTAATAATTCACCCAAGCCAACTCACACTGAGTCCACCAAAAGAAAAGACAAACCTAACACTAGTGGTCCAACTTTACTGTAATATCTTACACTTCTCTAAATAATGTTTCAAAACTTCCATATTCCTTGAAGCACTCTTCACTCACTAAATGATCATCTACTACACGTACATATACCCTTACACAAACAAACACATGCACACACTTACCACTGAAACCAGAGGAAGGTCTGCCCCACTTGATAGAGAGAAAGATACGTGCCCCACAAAATCAGAAAGAGGGTTGCTGTGCACCAAGACTTCCATACCATCCTGTAAAGGTAGTTTCATTTTATTCCTTGCCCATACTCCTTAAGCATGAAATAACAGGTATACATACTGAGTAATGACTATAGCAAAAAGTACTACATAAAATTATCTCTCATATATATATATATATATATATATATATATATATATCATGAAAAATTAAGTTATTTTTTGAGGCACCAGTCATACCCTATAAAGCTTAGTAGAGTTGCAGCAAGGGAGAGGAGCTCCATCATGTAAGAAACATTGAGGCCCACATAAGATGAGAAGCAGAGCAATGTCAGCTTGTCGAAGAAGCACTGCTTCGGGTATTTTAGATTCGGCAGCTGAGTGTGGGCTGGAAGGATGCCTTTCTCACCATACAACCCTAAAAATAAGACAGTGAATTATGTAAACCCTATTTCATAAAGTGCAGATATTTAAGTCAGCTGCTCATAGAATATAAATATAGTATGTATGTATGCATAGGCTGCATGCAATACAATAGCTCCATAATTTGTGTATCATAGATCTCACACTCACAAACTATATGAACTATTATAGAGTAAAACTTAATAGTAAGTGTTAATATTATGCTAATAAACAAGGACAGTGTAATGCTGAAAGAAACACTAAGAAATTGATATGAAGGCTAGATAATTTTCTTATCCATTAGAGGCTTTCGCCAGGGATTGAACCCTTAACCAGGAGAATGAAAGAGCACAACTGTCAGCTCCCAAGATGGTTTTTGTGGGGGCATCTGTAGTCCCAGCACATGTGTAGCCAATGTAACCGAAGTTAAAAGATGCTAATAGGAAAGGATGGCCACTTGGAAGGTAAAATAATAAGGTAAAGGAATACATGTGTGGAAGAAGTGTTAGCAGAGGCCAAATACTTGGATAAACAAGAAGGCTTGACATGGAGACATCAAGGCTCTTCTATCATGGCTACCCCTTTGGGGATGCTTCTAGAGGGAATGTGGCATCAGAGATAGATAAATTGTATTCCCAAGCACTGTAGTACAGCATTTATCATCAATATACCAATATGGTATTACAGATAAATATGTATTCTTATGCCAAGTCCTCATTCTCTTGCCTCAAAAAACTTTACTCAAGAATGATCACAAAGGGAATATAGATAGCCTGTCTGGCTAACCAACCACACTAACTATACCATAGCATCACATGGCTGTCCACATACCTTAAGCACACACAGTATGTATATACTCAGCTATCTCCATAGTGCAATGTCTGCCAATGAGTTCATGGGACCCAGTTTGAATCTGGATTAGGGTAGCTGACATACAGCTCACCTACCAGTTTCTTCTTCTTTCACTTTGGTCAATAAATGGATAGCTGGGGAAACCTGTGGCATGTAAACTGTAGAAACCTGCATTTCGTAGTGGACTTATGTTATGTCCCATGATAATAGATATCATCCAAAGGCCCAAAGGTCAGTGCAACAAAGATGACCACTGACACCACATCCCACTATTGTACGTGTCTTTATCTTTATAATATATACCTACTGCCCACTAAATCAAGTATGCAATAAAAAAGTTGTGTATCCTAAAGATCTGCAATGAATCTGGTATACAATAACATAAACTACTAAAAATGCCCTTAACACTGCAAAGCAAGAAAAATAATTCATACCTCAAAAGCAAATATTCAAATAACCTAAACATGTTCACTGCATTAGGTATTGTACATTTCAGCTCAATTGAAGAACTAAATAGGTGGAAACATTCAAATACAACAATGACACCCAAAAAAAAGGCATTCAAATACAACAATGACACCCAAAAAAAGGCAAAGCCCAAGGTCCAGGAGCTGAGACCAATAGCAGTAACTGATATATCTTATTAGCTTTTTATGAATGTGGCAGTCAAAGAAAAAATAGAAAAGCATATAAAGAACAATTATTTAGTTACTGAAAGAACTGAAAGCAACCTGTTAACTTTGAAATACTATACAGATAAGTGTTTTATAAGTGCATTATTTTTTTGCAGATAACAGCCTGATCCTGGCCATGACAGAAAAAACAACAGTAAAGATAATAAGATTACAACAGATAGGGCAAGAATCAGATCTTAATGTCAATAAATATAAGTAAAATACTGTCACTTATACAGTAAATACGAAAGACAAGGAAATACACAATATTCACGTGGTAGAAGAAATTAAGTACAAGGACAAAAATGGAATGGTTTAAGAGCCACAGGGGAGCAGCTAAATTATGTGCATATGGTGATGGATACTTACTGTACACTAAGTATATGTGGGGTTTTTTTATTCCTTTTTTTTTTTTTAGACTTTTGAGGTTTCCCAAATCTGACTTATTTTGGCCTCCTTCACCCTAAAACCCGATTTCCTACCAGTTCATCAAACTTGTTTTGTCCTGGAGAGGAGCTGCAATAGAATACACAAGGCACCGCTATTGGTAAGATTTACCAAGCAATGACCCAATAAGTGACTTCTCACAGATGCAGAAAAGTAAAGCAAGACACGTACCTGGTACTTGCAGATATAGGGATCCAAAGGCAAACATATAGATTGCACACATACAGCGCAGGAATAAGTTCCTCGTGTGTAATATATCAACAGCCATGGTGGTGGTGGTGGTAGTGATGCAGATATGAACGTCCCCTCAAGTTACAAGCGAGATGGCGAGCCAATCAAAGCCGCGGGAGTATGCAATGAAGCAATGTCATGGGGTTATTGTTCACTGGGGGAAAAGACGGAATCATTGGCACAACGCTGGTAGTCACGTAGAATGTTTGTTGTGTTTTTGGAGTGGCGGCCAAGCCTCCACCGATCACCGCCCACATCCCATGCCAAGAGCCCGACAAGTGGCCAGGTGTCAACACGGGGTGACAGGTGGGCCACGCAAGGGCACAAGCAAGCCAATTTCTATTGCTAATATTGTCACACAAGTTGCCGCCACGGAATCAATGCTAACAGGATGATTGCACTAGGTGGAGGGGCAAAGGAGGAACGAGCCAGCAACAGTGAAGCGATCCCAAGTGGACCCGCCAAGCACTGCTAGGGAGTGGGGATAGGGGAGTAGGAACGGTACGGGGGAGGGGAGGGGGGGTAGTTGGAGATAATACTACAACTGCCACTAGTTGCCGGATACAAAATTCTTTGTATTGTAAGTAATAATTTACGAACAATATGCAAGTGGTTATACAGCTCACACAATTCAAGTGTTTACTAGGAGAGTATTCAAGGAACAGTGTGGATAAACTTGTAGGTGATGGAGGGAGCCGGTTAGAAGTAATGAAAGATTGCCACCTATCGCCGGATGTAAAACGATCTTTAGATTACTGGTACTAAAATAATACACATACCGCCATAAATTATAACTTCTTACTCAAATCCCCAGTTGTTAAATAAGAAAGTAATCAAGAAACAGTATATGTATTCTGCAACGAAATTATGAAAACAGTGAGAGGTAATGAGGAGCGACCACCAATCTTGTTTTCTGGTAATCAACCATCATCCTGTTGGACTCTTATCTTATCAAATTGTTTTTAGTGCCTCCACCTCCGCACATACTGCTTTCTCAGTTCTTCATACCTCTTTTACAAAATCTTGTTATTTCATGAGCATTCCTAGAACAAATTGCCCCTCTCCCCAGCACATTCGCATGCTTCTCCCACAACCTTAAACTAATAAGAAATTAAAAGATATTTATAATACAAAATCTCATCAATCTGAAAATACAATTCGTTGTATAAGTAAAAAGCTATTTGAGTAGTAGTAGTAGTAGTAGTAGTAGTAGTAGTAGTAGTAGTAGTAGTAGTGGTAGCAATCATATGGTGGCGATAGTAATATGATATATAGTGGTGTGGTAGTGATAGTAGTAATAGCAGAACTAGGATGGGGAGGAAACTGCCTAATTAAATGCCTGCCTGTAGGGCCGGTGCTAGGAATTGCGGGGCCCAATTAGGAAACTGATGACGGTGCCCCTACTCTACGAAAGTGAAAATTTATGTATGTTTATATTTCGTGTAGTATGCTTGTCTTTAACTAAAATGATATAGTATGCATAATAAATCAATAATGTGAGGAATAACAATTTTTCATTCTTCATTTCATGTTTTCAGTAGTGGTTTATTCCTCTTACAATAGAAAAAGGCTTCAATCGGTAACTCTCGCCGCTGGCAAGGACCCCCTTAAGGTGCGGGGCCCAATTTTGATAAAATTGGTCAAATAGGCTTAAAACCGGCCCTGCTTGCCTGTATCTAAATACATCTGTCTGTGTTTTTATTATAATCATACCGACTATTCAGTGAGACAACTTTGACAAATATCTTTATCCTTACATTGCTTTAGCAGTCATCATAAAATGTATTACAACAGCGAGATATAATTATGTTTCATGAATCTTTACTCCCACCATGCCCATAGCTCCCACCTTATCTGCCATCGGGATCCGCCCAAAGGGAGGGTCCCGTTGCTTGAGCTTGAATAGTTCATTGTTGCATGTGCAGTAAAGTGATGGGAAATATGAATCTGCCTGTATCATGCCAAATCACTCCCAGGACAACATTAATTTTGTCTCGGGAATAATTTGGACCCGGGAGCGATTTGGCACGACGGGAGTAAAATCGCTCCCACTGTCAAAATTGCTTCCGAGAACAATTTCGACGAAAATCAAATACCGTATTAAATATCTAACTGTCTTCTACCGCTATTTCCATGCTAACTGCTCTTCTGATCTTGCTGACTGCAAGCCTCCCCTCCTTCCGCGGCCTCGCTGCACAAGACTTTCTTCTTTCTCTCACCCCTATTCTGTCCACCTCTCTAACGCAAGAGTTAACCAGTATTCTCAATCATTCATCCCTTTCTCTGGTAAACTCTGGAACTCCCTGCCTGCTTCTGTATTTCCACCTTCCTATGACTTGAATTCCTTCAAGAGGGAGGTTTCAAGACACTTATTCATCAATTTTTGACCACTGTTTTGACCCTTTTATGGGACTGGCATTTCAGTGGGCATTTTTTTTATTAGATTTTTGTTGCCCTTGGCCAGTGTCCTTCCTACATTAAAAAAATAAATAAAATTAATACAGAGATCATTCAAGATCACAGATCTGCTGATCCGTTGAAAGTTTGGCACCCAAAGTGTAAACATTGGCCATGAGGACTTGGTTAGTTCTCAGAGTTTTCATAGATTAAAGTGTGTCTTATCTTCTGCATGAAAGTAACGAATAAATAACGGATATTCGGGACACAACAACAATATCATTAAATTTTAAGGTAAATTGCTATAGTTCGGAAACAAAGCAAGATAATACTAAATGGGCGACAGGTGGTACAGGTTGAGGCCATCGGTGCATTATTATTGAGATGTGTCATACCGCTTCTCAGAGTGACATAAGATTCATTACCAGTCCTTCATTTCAACAGATTTCAGCTTCCAGCCATGAGCTTCAGCGGATTCAAGGAGGTGATCGAGGAAGGAGATACTGTCATCCTATACATCGGGGTGTCACAGATCTATGCTCTGGAGGTGAGGCTGCATGGCTCAAAAACGCTGGTGCTAGTTTTCTAGAGTCCTTTCTTGCCCTCATTACCGGTCTGTTCTCTTCCATTCTTTTGCATATACCTTTAGATACACCAAAAATTTAAATATAAGGTGGGGGAGAAGTGCTCCTGTCCTTAACTTGGGAACCTGGTGGGAAAGCAGGATTTGGTCTTCAAGAAAAGTCTGTGAAAAAAGTAATTCTATTTCATTTATTTATTTTTTGGCTGTGGGAGCAAATATGACTAAAATATGGGCTCCCAGACCAAACATAACAAGGGGCTCTCCCCCCCTCTACCCCACCTAACCTAACCTAATGGAGGGGATGCACCCCCTTTGACCCCCTAACCTAACCTAATCTAACAGAGGGATTACAGCCCACTAATGGGCTGTGCCCCCCTTGACCCTCCTAACATAATTTAATCTACCCTAATGTAATGGGAGGCTTTGCCCTCCTGGATCCCCTTAACCTAACCAAACTTAATGAGAAGCTATGCCCCTCCACCCAACGAACCATAACCTAACCAAACTTAATAGAGGGCTATGCTGCCCCTAAACCAACTATAACCTAACCTAATGAGGGGCTACATCCCTTCAACACCACCACCCTAACGTATCATAACCTACTTTAACATTATAACCTACCCAGGAGGCAAGGTGGCATGTATGCACTATTGCTTCACCTGGTGCTGTAGTCAAAGTACACAGAAAATCAAATTAAGTTTCTAAAATACCAAAATATACAAATATGTAATGGTTTGTTAAATACTCACAGAATTATGAAGAACTTCAGGTGGCATCTGTCTCCTTAGGGCAATTTGGACTGTAGGGGTTGTACAGGGAAGCAGCCTCTTGAAGAATGACCACTTGTTGGGGTCATCAATGGCCATAATAAACATTGACCTTGCAAGGTAGCCTACAAATTGCCTCCTTCTTCTACCATAGACAGGCGCTTTATTCTTTGCTTCCCTCCACAGCCACTTGATATTGTTGGTATGCATAACTCTGTTATTTAGGTCCACAAAATTGATGGAGTGGTTAACAGTTAGGTGTCAGTATCCTTCCTCTTGAAGACAACTGTACACTTTCCAGCAATCAGATATAATAGTTGTACCAGGAAGAATGCAGTCCTTTATTATTATGACGAGGAGCATCTTGCTGTCTCACTGCTGAACAAGAACCATGAAGCACTCTAGACATAATCATTTTATTAAGAAATGGTTTGTAATCATGCTATAGCTAATAATATCTAAACAATTTCCAGGTAAAACCAAAAGTCATAAACAAAAATGGCCAAGGAGTTGACAATGTGTTCCAAACCAAGTATGGATCAGTGAAAGTCATGGATCTGGTGGGAAAGAAGTATGGATCTCGAGTCAACCTGTCTAAGGGATGGGGCCAAGTCTTGTACCCAACGCCAGAGCTGTGGACCATCACACTGCCACACCGCACACAGATCCTTTATACTCCTGACATATCCATGGTGAGTGACAATGAAGAAAATGCATTTTATGCTTAAATCTTTGCTCAGCAGAAACCACTGTGCCATGTACATAAGTACTAGGGTGATTGTTGTAGAAGTCATAATGTCAGAAAGTTGAGCAGTTTTCTTAAAAAGTAATTATAATTCGAAAGTCAGTCTTTGAAAATCTTTTATAAAAAAATTCAGTGCAAGGACACAGTGATCCTGTTGACCTGAGTGTAAGTTCTGCTTGAAGCTTGAGTTTCAATCTTTTACCAGTTGACAGATTACCCCATGCTTTGTATCAGATCTATCTTCATTAGTGACTGCATCAGAGAGGTCTGGGGACAGGCATGAGCCTCTGCAAAGATGTCACTTAAAAAAATCATACCTATCTGTGCCACCAAGGGGAGTTACTGGCAGTCTAAGCCTTCAGAAAACAGAGTAAGGTGACCTTCTTTGCCAACAAATACAAAATTTGCAGTATAAAGGCCCACCAACACTATAGGCCTAGAGCATTAAAAAGAAAAAGAACAACGTTATCACTGCGAGACATTCCCATTTTTGCTCTCCAAATCACGAAAGTGGACATATCATGTTAATTTTATTGTACAATAATCACAGAATACCTCCATATTGGACTCCTTCCTCCGAAGGACTGTGTAATGTGCTCCCAATGCTTTGTTGCACACTGATTTTATATATTTATTTATTATTTTTATTATTGTGTTTTAATCATTATCCACTACACTGCTATAGGAAGTTGTCGTTCTCTATCAGTGTTACTTGGTTGTATCTCTGTCTATCTAATCACCTTTCTCTCTGATGCTGCCTTCCCCTGGGAGCAATGGAGTGGCCACAGCAAAGGAGACTCCACTTCTCCCTATTAAAAAATATCTCCTTCTTGCTTGTTCAAACACTTGGCCTTTATTAACATCTTTTGAACATGTATTTCTTTACCCAATTCCTCCATCTGTTAAGTTGCCTCCCTCTCCCTTCCACTTTGCTCATATACGCTCTGTTAGTGTTCCTTTACATATTTAACCCTTTTGTATTTTTTAATGCAAGATTTATGATGACTAGAAGTTGATGAAACTGAAAAGGCTTGTATTTTCATTTTAAAGAATGCAGACAAGACAGTAAGGCAAACTAATAAACTCCCTGCTTGTCTTGTTTGAGAGTCCCAAAAAAATGTCCTTCCAGATATCTGCCCCCCCACCAAAAAAAAAAATAAATAAAATAAATAAATAAATAAATATATATATATATATATATATATATATATATATATATATATATATATATATATATATATATATATATATATATATATATATATATATATATATATATATATATATATATATTTGTGTGTGTGTCTTAAATAAAGTGAAAATAAATAAAATAAAATAAAATAATCAATCTCAGAGCATTCTTGTAAGAGAAAGAGTTGTATCCACAAAGCTTATAAAGGAAACAGTTTGAGAACACTTGTGGTCCTCTTACAGAAACATTAAACCTCAAATTTTCAAATGAAAAGTGTTTGATGGCTGATTTTCTTTTATCCTTTTCTTCATTTTCATTTACTCTGTCACATTCAGATTTCATCTTTCTTGCTTAACTTTCCTAAATATGCTTTTTGTTTTTTACTTTTAATGTACAATAAGCAATATTCTATTTTTTCCCACTTGTTTTCTCTCTTCTGGTTTTAACCCCTTAAGGATAAAAAGCACACTTTTCACAGTCATATCATTGGATGCAAAAAGGATGGAACTAGAAGGAATGGTTTTGTATGATAGGAATAAATGGAGAGCACTAGTGAATTCAAAATGGGATGTGGCCTTGAGAATCTCTACAGGAGGTTCACTACATCTAGTCTGATCAGCTGATCACATCAGATGCTGGAAAAGGGATGGCATTGTTATAGTGCAGCAGCAGCAAACCAGTTCTGCTGTCATGCAGAGATCCAGGTACCTCATACTGTGCAGTTGACCCTCACTATTTATGGTCAGTGAGCATCAGTGTATATGTGTGTGTGAGTCAAGGTGACCAGAATCCCGTTTTAAGGTGGGACAGTCCCACTTTTCCTTTGCTTGTCCTGCTTTTTCATGATCATCCCACTTCAAATGAAACAATGGTATCTTACTAAACTTTACTATTTTGCTAGCTGTTTATTAACTGTGGTATACTCCATCTGTACACTCGCATTGTTATATGGGTTTGATATGTGTTTCACTCAGTCACCATCCATTTCTACCTGGCCTGGCAGACTGACACTATGTAGTGTCTCCTTAGTGGCTTTAGCATGAGATTTTGTAGCATCTCATTGGCACTCTGATAGACTGATAGACTAGAAAACACACACACACACACACACACATATATATATATATATATGTTACAGTCAATACCTGAATCCAGGCAATTTGTAAAGTGACTTATTTTTTCAGGCAATTTGTGAACTGCCTGGTTAGGTTAGGTTAGGTTAGGTTAGGTTAGGTTAGGTTAGGTTAGGTTAGGTTAGGTTAGGCAGTTCACAAATTGCCTGAAAAAATAAGTCACTTTACAAATTGTCTGGATTCAGGTATTGACTGTAACATATATATATATATATATATATATATATATATATATATATATATATATATATATATATATATATATATATTAGTGTATGGAGATGCAATAAGTGATGAGTGCATGGAGTGGTGAATTTGCCAACCTAAATTCAGTCTTTGTGGAAGATGGCCATCATTAAGTGGCAAAAAAAATCACTTGCATGCAGTTCATTAACATCCAAGGGGAGACACAAGTCTCTACAAAGCATCACTTAAAAATCCTTAGTGCACCACTACAAAGTGTGTTGCCAAGGCAGGGTATCACTGTCACATACACACATTATAACAAACTTTCCTTCAAATTTAAATTTTTTTAGTCTCTAGAACACAGAATATTGAAACAGGTTGCATTATACTGTGCCAGTTTTCAATTTTTTTCTAATTCCTATTTTTTGTGTTGCAGGTCCTAACTCAACTGGAGATTGGTCCAGGATCAATTGTGTGTGAGGCTGGCACAGGAAGTGGCTCTCTCTCTCATGCCATTCTCAGAGCCATTGGTGCCAATGGGAAGCTGCACACCTTTGACTTTCATAAAGAAAGAGTAAAGGTAGCAAATATTGCTCTTGTCAGCAGGTCATTAATGAAGCTTATGTTTAATTTACTATCAAGAAACTTGCTTTTGGATTGCAGTGTTTCCCATAAGTTACTTTTACAAAGGCAAATTTTTATTTTTCATGGTCATATCAAGTTCCTTTTTATAGGTAGCATCTGAAGAGTTCATACGGCACGGGTTTGGTGACCGGGTCATCGTGTTGCATCGGGATGTCTGTGATGAGGGCTTTGGAGTAGAGGGTGTGGCTGATGCAGTGTTCCTCGACCTACCTAAACCATGGGATGCTCTTCCCCATGCTGTATCTGCCATCAAGACATCTGGTGGAAGAATATGTTCCTTTTCTCCTTGCATTGAACAGGTAAATTTCAATGCCTGTGATGAGTGTATTCAGAGCTTTTATCATTTCATTCCCTGCTATCTATTTTTCTCCCCCTTAAGCAATTTGGCTTTAAAATTAATAAAGTTTGGCTGGTGAAATAATTTATAGTTACTTTTCAGTTTTCACTCCATGACATTTGAATTTTTAATGTATAGAACTACTCTTTGTAGTTATCTTCTGCAGGTCCTTTTCCTTCTATCCTCCTTTAGCTTTTTTTTTTTTTTTAAGAATGAAAATATTAATGTACTGCTTTTAAAGAATGAAAGTTATATTAATCTGCTCCTACAGGTTGCAAGAACTTGTGAAGTACTGCAATCTCTGGGTCTTCAAGAACTCCTGACGTTGGAATGTTTGGCTCGAGAGTTTCAAGTGAAGAGCATTTCCTTGCCCAGAGTAATAAATGGTCAAAAGGTTAGTTAGGACACCTGATGTTTTGGAGTATAAATACTTCATTTGAACATATAGGATGAATGCTTATAAACTATTCCTTTTGTTATAAATTATAATGTAAGCATTTTTTACTAATTTTTGATCAGTAAGCTGTATTTTACCTATATACTGGTTTTCTTAATTATATTCATGGTAAAACAACTTCCTTGATTAGCATTTAGTCCAAAACATTTTTATTGTCAGGCACCAACACATCAGAACACACATGTGAGTCAAGAAGAGAAACAGCCAGACCTGAAGAAGAAAAAGGTAGAAGAGTGCGTGGAAGGAGCAGGAAGTGACACTAACACAAAGAGTGATGAACACGAGCAGATTGCGGCAGGCAACAAAGGACAACAAGGGAATGGTGACTTCAGATTCACGACAGGCATTACACAGCTGAAGATGCCTGGACACACAGGGTTCCTGACCTTTGCCTCAGTGCCTCCAGGACTGGCAAGAAATAAATTATCCTGTGTGGCTTGACACTCCCCAAATAAAGTTAAGACTTACATGTTATTTCTCTTGTACCCAACACCGATACCACTAGAACTGGAAAATAGTCAAGTATCACAGGTGCAAAGTGGGACAGATTGAACCAGATATTAGGATATTACATTGTGAAGCAGGGAGAGCTATGATAATGTGAAGGATCCCAGGATAACACTAAAAGTGGTTAAGCACAAATCCTTTTATTACATTTAGTCAAAGAGCATATTTATCAATGTACTTCCTGTACGGAAATCTGCCTCTTTGCTTTAACAATATCGGGAAAGGACATTGGTATTAGATAATATATTCATGTAATCCAAGGAATAAACAAAGACAATATGACAAGCTTCACATCAACGGGAATGTTCCAACTTTGACGTATGGTCTGTCCCATCTAATAAAAAGTTCCTTTAAATTTCCAACTTAGCAATGTGCACCAATTCTAACACAGATGTGAGCTGCAAACACAATCTAATAAAAATCCCTACCTTAAAAATGAAACAAGATCCTTATAATAAAAGAAAAGTAAGAATTATCTGTAGCTTTGTTTTTCAACTGCACAAACACCAGTATAAAGGCATTACTCTCAGCCATGATGCATACTGGGGCCCATGTCCTGATTTTAAGTTCTCGTGCTACTGAAGATGAGAACGCTGGGTCCCGGTATGACCTGACCTCAGGCTGTATGTAGTTAGCTTGAGACTGGACAGGCAGCAAGGTTCATTCTCTGTTCACTGCTTTTTAAGTCGTTCACATTGACGCAGAGGGCAAGATCATCGCTGCACTGTTCAGCCTGTCACTTGTTCCATCACTGCACATTTTCCAACCAAAAATCTTTCTACCTCAGCTGGGAACGTACTGCTCCCAGCCGCCTTAACCATCATGCTCACAGTGTTTGTGTCACACTGAACTCTTATTTATATAGTCTTCTTGTTTTCCATCTCATCACTGACTTTCCTGTGCAGCGTGGGCCTTAAAAACTGTTGATCCTTTTGTTACATCAACACCCACTGATTCAATGTCGTACGCCTCTGATGGCCAATTAGCGGTTAGCATTCTTCAGCTGGTTACTGAGCCAGTCCAAGCCTTCATACAGACCGTCCCCACTTGTGGCACATGTAGCCTGGATATACCAATTACGGTTCCTCAATGAATGCAAGCCAAGCTTATCTGTGATTTCTGCAGCATTCATGGCATTGGGAAGATCCTGTAAACATAAGAGGGAGTGTCAACAAGAACTGATACAATATTTTAGTTGTACATAATCTTATATAATAAAACACAGTCTGTCTGTCTGTCTGTCTGTGTTCACTTTTCACAGAAAAACCATTGAATTGATTGTGATGAAATTTGGTAGGGGGTCCCCCCTTGATTCGAGGAGTGACACAGGTTGTCTTAATTACTTCCAACCCAAAACTTAGATTATTCAGGCAAATCTGTCACTATAACCCAATTCTTGATGGTGGTGCCCATTCAGGAGAAACACTCTTAAAGGCTACCAACAGGGAAGATGTACAACAGTAAACGGATGTATGTTTTAGGTTCATCATAAAGTAAACTTTGTTTGGTTAGTAGCTATGCTGAACAAATGACTAAGAGCCAAATTTTACTGGAGCAACGCCTGGTAATTCTGCTAGTACAGCTATATATCAAATCTAACTGCAGAGATCCAGCTATATATTCAGACTTAAAGATCAACAATCACATTAAATTTTCATATTCTTTGATGCAAGAAAGCCAGAGCTAGACAGCAAAACCAGCCTGTTCAATCTAACTGCCTTGACTGTTAATGCAACTTTGTAAGGACAGCCATTATCATACACTTTATTTCCAATAAAAAAAAAAATATTAACTTTGGAACCTGCAACACACATGCTTAGGGTCAAACAGAAATGAGACTTTCACAAACATTTCATGTTAATAACCACACAAATGGCTTCCCACCGTTTGCTAGCACTACCTCCTCAGTGATTACCTACCTTGCTCTCCCACAAAGAATATCAATGGGAAATTAAACCAGCAAGAGCAGAATGCAGTTTAAGGCCAAAAAGTCTAATGCTGTGCACAAAATATGTTGAAACCAAGCAACCTGGTGACTGACATCAGGTAGCTAGCAAAAGATGAGCATTGTAATGTCATACCCCTTTCTAAACAAACCAAATGAACCAAATTGCACAACACAGAAAACATTCAGTTTGACGTGCAAAGGATTCCTGAGGCGAATATCACTTTCTCTGCACATTTTCGTTTAATTATAACTCATTCTATTAAGGAGTGGAGCTATTCACCCTAAGATACAATATTTCTTAAAATATCCATCTGGCAATTCATTAAGAATTATGGAACAGATATATTTAATCATATTGCCCCATGCAGCACATTATTAACAACACATAATTAAAGGCAATTTAATCTCCAGAATCAGTTAACACTCAAGCATATTTAGCAATCCAAATAAACTTGAACACATCTATTACCATCAAAATCACGGAATAGTTCCTACATTTGGAAATTAAGCATTTAATGATCATGCAGAATAGTTTAAGATGAAGATGCACAATATTACAAACAGACAACCTACCTGTTTATTTGCAAAAATGAGCAGCACTGCATCTCTAAGCTCATCTTCTGCTAACATTCTCATTAGCTCTTCTCTGGCCTCCCCAATACGTTCTCTGTCATTGGAGTCTACAACAAAGATGAGGCCCTGGAAAGAAAACCATGTCTTTAGGCTTTGAAAGTAAACAAAATGGAAAAAAATAAATAAAATAAAATATAAATATTATACACACACACACACACACACACACACACACACACACAAATAAATAAACAAGGTTTCACTTTCTTTGTCTTTTGTTTTAAGGGCAAGTATGCACTTTAGCTAAACATCTTGCTATTTCTAATAACAAAATATCTAGGACTACTTCAAAATAGTATTGTAGCATGCACATGGCTATACAAAGTTCCTCTGGTCAAAAACTTGCATTACTTTCACTTCATATCCCACTGGTGCATCTCTTTTGCCCCCACCCATCCTCTCCTCCTCTCATATCAGGTAGTCATACTGTGAGCACGTATCACTCCACATCAGTTCAACATGAAAGATTCTTCAATAAGAAAGCTACCACAGATATCACAACAGCAATAATGAAAAGAATGACAGCCAATAATAATATGGAAAATAAAATGAGATTTGATTAATCAGCAATTATTCAAAACACACACACAGAGAGAGAGAGAGAGAGAGAGAGAGAGAGAGAGAGAGAGAGAGAGAGAGAGAGAGAGAGAGAGAGAGAGAGAGAGAGAGAGAGAGAGAGAGAGAGAGAGAGAGAGAGAGAGAGAGAGAGAGAGAGAGAGAGAGAGAGAGAGAGACTTCCCTATTAAAATCACTAAATAGCAACAACAACTCACCTGCGTGTTCTGGAAATAGTGACGCCACAGGGGCCTGATTTTGTCCTGGCCACCCACATCCCATACAGTGAAACTGATATTTTTATACTCCACAGTTTCGACATTGAAACCTGCAAAGATGATTGCAACATGAAATAAACACCAGTTCCTATAACAAAAAAATAAAGGGAAAAATAATCTAAATTAAACTTAGTTTAGATGCAACTATTTACAATATGCTAAATATGCTTGTTCAGAAATCAATAGCTAATGTTAAAAGCAAGACTACTCCAAGAGTTAATTTGATTCTCAGCTATCTATCAACATAGATGATCAAAATGTATTCCTTACCAATGGTGGGAATTGTAGTAACAATTTCTCCGAGCTTGAGTTTATACAAGATTGTAGTCTTGCCAGCCGCGTCAAGGCCGACCATCAAGATTCGCATCTCCTTCTTGCCGAAGAGGCCCTTAAAGAGGTTGGCAAAAATGTTCCCCATTTTGCCAGGAATTTATCTGCAAATAATACCCAAACATTAATAATAGAATACATGATCAACATCTTTACATAATACAAAATACCAATTGAGGAAGCACTTTACTACCTTCACCCACTACATATACTAATAAAATATCTTGTATTGAGGACAAGAATGGTAATTTTCTTAAGACACTTCCCATCAGTCTGCCTCATGAAGCAAACATTCTTAGCAATTGCATTGTGCCTTCTCCTGTTAGATGCCTGTCCTACCTTCTTTCTGCATGCATCAAACAATCTTCATTTTCTCTCCTACTGATGAAGATCCACTTATCATCCCTATCCATAAATACGTCTAACATTTTAAAGTTCCCTAAAGACTCACCACTAGCAACCTAAGTACAGAGTCCATTCCATTCATCTACCACTCTACCTTCACCCTAATCCTGGCACAGTCCACTGGATTATCTGCATCTGAGGCCCAAAGTACTACCTACTTCATACATAATCAAGAATCTTCAGAACAGTGTCGTGTTACACTAAACCCACTGGAAAAGATCCTTGTAAATTTCTTCGGACCAACCTCTCTTATGTCCCAAGGTCACAGAAGTTGGTTTCTGTCTTCACTCTCTAGTCTCATCTTTCTATTCAAGGGTATACACAGGTGGTCTGAGGCTCATAATATTACACAATTATCTATGTAGAATTCTTTATGTACTTATGTACTGAATAGGCAACATACTTTCCTAAAACCATTCTTAAAGATTTTAAAAGACTAAATTTGACTTTAGGAGTCTGTAATTTATGACAGCCTTAGAAATGTAAGCAAAATATCCCTTCACTCCTTTGTCCAGCATTTTTTATAATCAGTTACACATTTATAAGTCTGCAGTTATGCTTAAGTGTAAAATTAAAGCACCTTCACAACACAAAACTGAGCTCAAAAACCCTATTCCCTAGTTTTAATTTGATCAGACAAGTACTTAACTCCCTAATGCAATACAAAACATGGCTACAACTAATATCCCTAACCAACATTTCCTGATTACATCAAAACTTTGACCTTTTCAGAATCTAGGTCAACCTACAACATGTGAAGGCAGTGTTGCTGCCTGGTCAGCTGGGTTGTGTTAGTGGGTTACTACATTCACTAAGCCATATTCAATATGAAACTGGTAATATCTGACAACACATGAGACATAACCAAACCAAACTATAACCATATGGATACGTTTATATAAAGACACACACAGCCAGTCAGCATTGAGTGACAAAGGAGGCTACTGGTTGTGAGAAATATGGATACCAGTTGCCTTTTAAAAACAGCAACCTAAGGCACCATTTTGGAACTCTGAGGCTTAATGATTCCGGAACATTCCGTTTACCACAGGTCCCATGTATAGCTCCATGAGATAACTGCATTGCATTAAACGGATGAAAATGCATTCAACAATACACTTACAGGTAATTCATGTTTACTGCTCCCATATATAAAACCTCATCTACCCACAACTTCCATGAAGAGCATTAAAGTACCTTCAAGCGCACACAAAATGGAAATTTCCACCCTTCAGTAAACGTGATCATCTGTAGTGGCTTGACTAGTGCTTATGTAACAAAAGTAAAGATATTTCAATAAGCAACTTTTGCCAATGATGTGTGTATTGTATCACGACATATGAATCCTACAAACCACCACTACCCTATAAGAGTCCACTGCAGGACAAAGATCTCTCCACTGGTTGGGGAGTTATGGCAGGTAACATGCCATGCTAGCTTCTGATGTATCAAATTTAGATACCATCTGCTGTGAACCAGGCATGCTAACCAATACACCACACAGAAACCTGCATATATGTAAGAACACACCAACTGGTAACCAAGTGCCTGATCCAGCAGCTGAACACATTTAATATTCCCAGTATTGTCTTGTCCTCATATGGGGTCTATTAAGCTTTTAGATGCCATTAGCTATGAAACAGGCATGCTAACTGATACACCATGCAGTCACCATCACACGTGTAAGAATACACTAACTGGTAACCAAGTGCGATCCAGCAGTTGAACACCTTCAGTATTCCCAGTATTGTCTTGTCTTCACATGGGGTCTATTAAGCTACTGATGTGTAGTTGGTGACAGCCCTCAAACTAAGCATGACAGGCAATCAGAAAACTTTGGGTCTTTCAATCTAATTTGATTTCTTTAAGTCCCATAAACTCTAGACAAGCCTACATTATCACAAATCAGGTCTGTATAGTTTGTAACAAAAGATGTGGATCTGTTTAAAGGGATATGTAACACCATCATAATCCCCATACTTGTAAATATTTCACACATCACTGCTTGCTGATTTGCAGTCCTAACAAATCCTTACTCTCTTTAACCTCAACAGTGCTGAATAACCATCTATCCTTCCATGACTTGTGTACCACTCAGATGATACGAGTGCCTGTTCAGACCATCACCAACATTAATATTATTATTATTCAAACCACATAGGTACTACAGCAGCAGATTTAGATGCCTACAGCAATGCATCTCCAGTATAGTGAGATGTGCTCGTGTGGCAATGACTACATGAAGGTGGGTGGTAAAATAGGGGCAATAACCCTAAGAACTAAGGAAACTGAGAAAAAAAAGCACCTGAAAGTAAATGTGGAACTCTACAGTAAAACAAGTTAAAATACCATGCACACAACTTGCACCCATATTCTAAAACCTAACCTACAGATCCAGGACTCGGAATATTTCTTAAAAATTCACACCTACTCATTTTCACAACCTTTACAAATCAAAACAAAATGCTGCAACATGCACACAGCAAATAAGAAGCCTAGGGATCACGTTAAAAGGTTTCCCCCATCTCAATATTTACAAGTACCTCAACAACCCTCACCTCTACCCAACTCAGGCTAACCTCCTCTAACCAGACCTTCAGTAAACACAAAATGCAACCCAGAACCACCCACTACCTTCCCTCAACAGCACACTG
>NC_087178.1:19119750-19179750 GCF_035594125.1 Scylla paramamosain
ACACAGGTGTTGAACTCATTAAAGGCAGCGGTAGGTAAGACGACCGCCATGAATTTCAGCTCATGTCTGGCTTGTTTTGTAAAGACATATTTGGTGTCCTCTCTCTACTTAACTTCTTTACATGTTGGTTTAGGTCAAGCTTGATTCATGGAGTTGTATATCGTGTTAATTTTAGTCATAATTTATTGGAGTATTTATTAAAAGCTTACTGGCCGATCTTCCCGTGTTCTCAAGAGTTTCCCTGCCCTATCTCGACTACTTGCAAGAGGTTGTAGTTGCATTATTTCAGTACCCAAGGGCCTCGACTACTAAAAACAGCCTATAGTGGGTTTTCCAGAGTTTTTACATGGTTTATTGATAGTTTAACGAGGATTCTGCACCTGCAAATAGAAAGTTACTGAATTCGACTTATATCAGTGGTCTTTGGAAATAGTCCTGCTAAAATTCCATAGCGTTTAAGAATAAAGAGTTCTAGTCTAATGGAAGTTACTGGAGTTTTCAAGGGTCTTTTCATATGTTTCTAGTAACAGTTTAATAGTATTCTCACTATCAGTGTGGAAAATAAGCCATAAGAACCTGAAAGATCATTGTGACATTTGAAAATAACATCAAAAGCGTTTAAAAATCCTACCTGAAAAAAATATGCATACAGACACTATAACTGTGACACATAGCAATCAAATGGACTGTTTCTGCTCATGAGCCTCCAAAGAAATGTTCACTCTCACCATCAACGAAAAAAAAAAGAAGCAAGAATACGACATATCATCTGTGTGACCTTTGAAATTAGTTATAAAAGTCCTTCAAAGGAAGATACTTACAGACACTTAAAGTTCAAGCAATATAAAAAAAGACTGCTTCTGTACATGAACAGCTTAAGAAATGGTCATACTCGCACGCAGGAATCCACGTGGCGGCATGAAAGATTAGGACTGAACGGCTTTGGCGGAGAGTAATAGCACGAACGCAGACACACAAGCATGGGAAAGGAGAAGATCAACGATGCGAGAAGAGTAAAGCAGAGAGACGCTAAACACACACCCTGAAGATGAATGTTATCGAGGAGGACAGCAAGGGAAATTACACCATTAAAGTATGGAAATGGGCCCAGAAGAACGCGACGAGTGAAGAAGAAACGGTAGGAAAACCGACGAGTGTGCATGCTTAGTGAAGAAGACACGGCAGGAAGGAGAAAAAGAAAAATAGTATGCATGCTTATTGAGAAAGACACGGCAGCATGAAAAAGCGACGAGTGTTCATGTCTAGTGACAACGCGGCAGGAAAGAGAAGAAGAAAAAAAATGACTGTGCATGCTCAGTGAAGAAGACACGGCAGGAAGAAGAAGAAGAAAAGGAGTATGCATGTTTAGTGAAGAAGACACCGCAGGAAGAAGAACAAGAAAAAAAAAGTGTGCATGCTTAGTGAAGAAGACACACCAGGAAGGGGAAGAAGGAGAAGAAGAAAAAAAGAAAGAAAGAAGAAGAAAAAAAAAGTATATACATGATTTAGTAGAGAAAACACGACAGGAAGAAAAACCACGTTAACTAACCTAACCTGAGAGGAGGAGAACACAGCGAACACTACCTACTGAGGACTGGAAGGCAGAGGCGGGGAGGTTGACACTCGAAGGCTGCAGCGAAGGTTAATGTGGTGACGCCAGGTGATAAACAATTCATGGTATTCCTGCTGATTTTATTCGGGGGATGGGGAGGAGCGGGAGGAGAAAGGGGGAAGAGGAGAAATGCAAAGGAACACAAAGGAATACCGAATAACAACAGATCCTTTGGTACTTATAATGTAATTTGGGATGTGTTACACTATTGCATATATAGGGCAGTAAAGACGACGGTAGAAAGGGAAGAGGAGGACGAGGAGGAGGGGGAGGAGGAGGAGGAGGACAAAGATGAAGGGTATGTACAACTTTCCCTCTCTTCAGTGACCTCAAAAAAGTGCAAACATAGGGATTATATGATATGATAAACATTGATAATCTTTCATCACAACATTGCAGGTGCCACGGCCGCACCTCACACCTGTGCAAGGTTAACTCACGTAGAAATTGATTTTAATGAGACTTCTACTCGACCTTACGTTCTATTTATGTTATATTATTATATTGTATTAATTTTCATCATGGTGACGTTTTGCATGTATACTTATTATTTTTTTTTATATGTGGTTGTTATTTGGCCTATCGTGTATGAAGATACGAATATTTTTTCATCATCACCATCATCATCATCATCATCATCATCATCAACATTTTAATTAGTGTCATTATCATTTTATGCATTTCGTATAGTTTTTGTTGGCACATGTATGTTTAATTAATATATGACACACACACACACACACACACACACGAGTAAATCAAACACACGAATCAACCATAACCAAACACAATTAATTAACACCTTTACCTTTACGAAACGCCACAGGTGAGTTTGAGCCACCTGGATCACGCTTTGGAAAGAAACAACAGCTCTGATTCGTCAGGTCAAAGGGTCATGCATGGCTCCCCTCTCTCCTGAAGGCTGACCTCGTTCCTCCTCCCCTCACACACACTGCCGCGGAAGAGGAGGAGAAGGAGGAGGAGGAGGAGGAGGAGGAGGAGGAGGAGGAGGAAGAGGAAGGTAGTGTGGGTTACCGCTCCTATGGTTGTATAAGAAAGTGATCGTGCCTATTGTCTCATCATCTTGTTTATGGTGTGTGTGTGTGTGTGTGTGTGTGTGTGTGTGTGTGTGTGTGTGTGTGTGTGTGTGTGTGTGTGTGTGCGTGCATTATCATATACACGCCAGCCAAATTGTTTTTCAGGCTTTAATTTCCTCCACACACACACACACACACACACACACACACACACACACACACACACACAGATACAACCTAAAAACATAAGCCAATTCATTCACATAAACACACATAAGTAAACAAACATAACATATATATCGAGAGAGAGAGAGAGAGAGAGAGAGAGAGAGAGAGAGAGAGAGAGAGAGAGAGAGAGAGAGAGAGAGAGAGAGAGAGAGAGAGAGAGAGAGAGAGAGAGAGAGAGAGAGCGAAAAGAAAAAATAAGAGACAAAAACAGCCAGACTGACACCCAGACAGACAGACAGACAGACAGACAGCCAGCCAGCCAGACAGACAGCCAGACAGACAGACAGACAGACAAGCGGGAAAGTATGAGTAAACTGATATTATGGAAAGATTAACAAAACCTTGAAGTATTTGCACTGACATGGTGACAGGCGGAGGGAGGGAGAGGTGAGAGTGAGTGGGAGGGCGTGGAGGGAAGAGGGGAGTGGAAAAGTAGGGGAGAGGATCCAATGAGCTTCCTCCTTGACCTAGTGTTTGGAGTGGGGAAAATGAGGAGGAGGAGGAGGAGGAGGAGGAGGAGGATGCAGGAATAATGTTAAGTGGGGAGATTAGTAAGATGAGGATGAAATATATCTGAAAATTGTGCCTTTTGTTTCCTCCTCCTCCTCCTCCTCCTCCTCCTCCTCCTTTTCCTTGTCTGATTGTACACAGGAGAAAGAAAAGGAGAAATTAAATACGTATGCTTAACATGGTGCTTTTAATTTCTTCTTCATTTTCTTCTTCTTCTTCTTCTTCTTCTTCTTCTTTTTTGTCTTCTTCTTTTCCTTCCTCTGTAATTACGTACTAGATCAGGAAGAAAAGGAGGAAGGAAATGCATCTATCTAAAATTGTGTTTTTCATGTGTTCTTCTTCTTCTTCTTCTTCATCTTCGTCCATTCTGGTTATGGACAAGAGCACGAAGAAAAGGAGGAAGCAAATACGAATATGTAAAAATTAAACTTTTCTTCTTCTTCTTCTTCTTCTTCTTCTTCTTCTTCTTCGTCTTCTTCTTCTTCTTCTACTACTACTACTACTACTACTTCTTCTTCTTCTTCTTCTTCTTCCCTTTCTATGTAATTATGGACACCCACATGACCTTAATTTATAAGTAGATTATTCCTCATTCATTTTACAATCAAGTTTAACCTCAAACATTACACCACCACCACCACCACTACCACCACTACTCATTAGAGCACCCTCAGCACACCACCACTAATGTGACCATCACCACTACCACTACCACCACCATCATTGTCACCACCATTGTCACCACCAACACCGCCATCATCATTACCAACATCACTATCACCATAATTATCATTCCCTCTTCAGTAAAGTATTGTGGAACGATACAGGATGACTCTGCGGATTGGAAGACCTTGCTCTCTCTCTCTCTCTCTCTCTCTCTCTCTCTCTCTCTCTCTCTCTCTCTCTCTCTCTCTCTCTCTCTCTTCTCTTCTCTTCTCTTATCTTATCTTCTCTTTTCTTTTCTAATTGGTCATCGGACAAGAATAAAAAGAAAAAAATAGAAAAAGCAACACACTGTAAAAATTATTTCTGACAACACGAAGAGATAGATAGATAGAGAGAGAGAGAGAGAGAGAGAGAGAGAGAGAGAGAGAGAGAGAGAGAGAGAGAGAGAGAGAGAGAGAGAGAGAGAGAGAGAGAGAGAGACAAAAAAAAGTAATGAAAACAGACGCATATATTTTTTCTCTTTCTTTCCTGACGGCGGTCCCACATCTCATCCAATACGGTTCAAAAGCAAATAAAGGAGGTCAGCACGTGCACTGGAAATTAAGGGTCTTCGTGCACGGGTATTTAAGGGCAATATTCCCGCACGGTGCGTAACGAAAGGGAAGTTGCTGTCTGATTCGCTTCACACCTCCAGCAGAGAGAGAGAGAGAGAGAGAGAGAGAGAGAGAGAGAGAGAGAGAGAGAGAGAGAGAGAGAGAGAGAGAGAGAGAGGGAGGGAGAGTTGAATGGAATGTTACCTTGCTCATCTTCACATCTTCATTATCATCTTCACTATCACATTCACTGTCACCTTAAGTATTTATCTTCCTGTCATATTCAGTCATCTTCGAATAATTTTCAGTACTAATCTTCCTATCACAATCAGCGATCACCATTCTATCATCTTCACTACTTAACTTCCTATCATCTTTAATAGTCACCTTCCTGTCATCTTCAGTACTCGTCCTCCTATCACAATCAGCGTTGAAATTCCTATCATCTCCAGTAGCTCATTATTCCTATCATCTTCAGTGCCTTCTTCAGTAAACAATATGGAGAAAAGAATATCAATGAGTACTTGGAAAAAAAAAAAAAAACTTACAGCTGCGAATTAATGATTGTAAAATTAAATGATTTTATGTGATACTTAAAGAAAAGGACTATGTTCATCTCTGTCTGTTTGTCTCTTCGTCTGTCTGTCCGTCTGTCTGTCTGTCTATACACTGCTTATATGTGATAATGTAGCTATGGGTGTTTATTTTACGCTTTGTATAATTTTTTTTTCGAATTTTCTTACTGTTAATTGATAAAGCTTGCATCCTGTTGTCAGTCTGTTTGTGTATTTTATTGTCTGTCTGTATGTACGTATGTCTGTCGGTCTATATCTATGTGCATGTTTGCAGATATGTATGTCAGTCAGACTATCCTCTCTCTCTCTCTCTCTCTCTCTCTCTCTCTCTGCCTTGTGGTTGTTTGATTTCATGGTTTAGCGGCAAACCACATAGTGTCGGAACCTGTTTTGGTCCGAGTGGTCTGTTTTTCTGTGTATTTCCGCATGATTCTCTCTCTCTCTCTCTCTCTCTCTCTCTCTCTCTCTCTCTCTCTCTCTCTCTCTCTCTCTCTCTCTCCTTTGCCTTAATTCTGCAGCGACGAATAAGATGGCACCGCTTTCCGCTTTTTACCTTTCTATTTATCTTGCTCTATTCCTTTCCACCCTCATTTACATGCCGCATATTCGCTTATCTTAGTCTCGGGCCGCAGGAAGGTAGGTTAGGTGTACAGGAACGCTCAATGAGTGGCCCGATGTAAACACTGGCGTATTTACTTGGCCATTCATGATGTGTTTGTCCAGTGTCCTCTGAGCGTCAAGGTGGGGTGCACCACTCTAGTTTGTCCTCCTCCTCCTTCTCCTCCTCCTACAGAGTGGAAACGTGAGCGACGGTGGGGGTGGAAAGAGAGAGAGAGAGATGCATTCGATTTTTCACTATGTAATTTTTCTTTCCTATTTTTTCTTTCTTGCCTCTCTTCCTTTCTTCTTTGCATTATTCTTTCATTCTTTCCTTCTTTCATCGTTCATTTCCTTTTTTTTTGTCTTTCCAGCTTCCTCTTTCCTTCACCTATGAAAAAAATAAGAGAGAGAGAGAGAGAGAGAGAGAGAGAGAGAGAGAGAGAGAGAGAGAGAGAGAGACTGCAGTGCAATTACTTTCCACCGCGAATGTTACGTACTTGCCTACAACAATAATAACATGGAAATTGTTGTTTATGATTGTAGAACCCTCCCCCCCCCCTCTCTCTCTCTCTCTCTCTCTCTCTCTCTCTCTCTCTCTCTCTCTCTCTCTCTGTCCGATTTCATAATTTTAGTACAACCATTTCCGTCCCATAACATTTTGCGCAATTACCACTTCCTTTGTTTCTTATTCTGTTCCTTGAGGTTGGTTTGAGCTTATTCATTCGTTATCCGTGCATATTACTTTAATTGTAAATGTCTTTCGTCCCCTCCCACTCCATTCTGCCTTTCCACACGGTGTATTCTCTCTCTCTCTCTCTCTCTCTCTCTCTCTCTCTCTCTCTCTCTCTCTCTGTAAACATCACTATAATTTATATTCCTTTATTTCGTCTTTTTGCATTCTCTCTCTCTCTCTCTCTCTCTCTCTCTCTCTCTCTCTCTCTCTCTCTCTCTCTCTCTCTCTCTCTCTCTCTCTCTTCTAATCTAGTTTTCTGAGAGCTAAGTGAAAAAAATAGACTTGAAAACGAAGTAAAACAGGAGAATGAAGGATAAATGAGGAAGTGAAAGAATGGATGTTGGGAGGAAAGAAAGATAAAAAGAGAAAAAAGAGAAAAGAAAGGAAAATATCATTGTTGAGTATCTGATGCATCAAGTATTGAAATCTTTGAACAGTGATTCTCTCTTTCTCCTCCTTCGTTTCCTCCAATTCATCCTTCTTTTTTTTTTATCTCCCTTTTTAATCATCCCTGCTCGTCCCTTTCTCCTTTCTCTTCTTTGCGCCTTCCTTCGTTGTTTTAATCAACATTTTCTTCCTCTTTCGTTCTGTCGTCCCTTCTTTCCTTCCCTCCTTCCTTCCTTTCTTTCTTCCACTTCCATCGTATATCCTTCTCTCTTCTCTTATATTACTTTATCAATTCTTCTTTCTTTTTTACTTTTTAGCATTGCCTTCCTCTCAATTTTATTTTTTCTATCTTTTTTCCGTCTACAATCCAACTTACAAATTTATTATCCTATATATTGTTCCTTTTCTTTTATGCATTTTAATTCCTTCTTCTATCTTCCCTTACGTTCATCATCATCACATTTGTCCATATTTTCATCGTTCCTTCATTCCCCTCGTCGTATTCCATTCAGAAACATCTTCTTTACTCCTTCCTTTGTTTATTCCACTCATCATTTTTCCATTCATTCATTCTTCCCTCCCTTCCTTCCTTTCGTCCTTCCCTCCCTCGCATCTCATCCATAAGTGTCTTCATCCATCCTCTTCCTTCTTCCCTTCCTTCTTCCTCGTATCAACTTCACGAGTGGCTTCTTCCCATTCCCATCCCACACCTTCCTTCCCCCTTTCCTTTCCCATCCTCAGCCGAGGGGACGATTGCAAAAGAGACTACGCAAGATTATATATAACAACGCTCTCTACCCTCCCGTCGGTGACAGTGTAACACTCTCCCTCTCAACACAAACACTCACAGACGCCAGTTGGTCGCTGAACACCACGCTCGCTGCGCCATCCCCACACATCCTCCCCCAAGAAAACACAAACACAGAAAAAGACTTAATTTTTATTCTTATCTCCTGTCTTTTTTCCCCTTTGACTTCCTCTGTTTCGTCTCTCTTGTTTCTCTTTTACCTGAGACAGAGACAACAAGAAGTTCGGTTCCATTTCGAGGTTCACGTAATCCGGATCTTCATTTGGGAACGTCATGATGCTACACCTGACGAGGCATCTTATTCTGGCAGGTAAGAGATGGTTTTCTCTATCTTGTCCTTCTATTCGACAAGTTACTGAGTGGGAACAGTCGATGGGTCATATGAAGACCAGCCACTCCCACTATTTTGAGATGGAATGGGGACCTGGATGGGCTGAGTTAGATTGGATTAAGTTAGGTTACGTATTATCTAATCTAACTTACCCAGTCCATCTTTATGTGATCCCAGTTAGTTGTTTGTTGTGATTGCTATATATGAGCGTTAATGTAGCACAGAATCAGGGCATACTTTTTCTTAACTGCATTTTTCTTGTATTTATAACTGAAGAATAATTAATGGTTCTGTATTGCAGATTGATTTATAACAACGTGAATATAACGCTAAAATGGGACGCTGACACACCTTTTCTGCATGAACGACATGTTATTTATCATCTCACTTCTGTATTCAATAAGCCACTAAGCTGAAAAATTAATTTCTCATTATAAATAGTACATCAGTTTTAGTTTAACGTAAAATGGAACGATAACTCTTTTCCTTCACTGCGTTCTATTCATAACCTCGCTTTTATATTCAAGAAAATACGCACTATGACATAAGTGGGAAGAATGAATTACTCTTTACCAAAATTGATATAGCAGAGTTGAACGTTAAAAAAGAGACGCCGATAACCCTTTCCCTGAGTGCATTTTTAAGAGAAGTAGGACGACTGACCTCTAGGCGGCGGTAAAAGTGATGTATAAACAGGTTATGGTTTCATCATAGGCAAATGAGATACGAACCATTTGTCCCGAAGCTCCAGTAACACTAAAAATACAAAGACAGTTTCCTTCCCGTGTTGACTGTGACAACTCCTTCCATTCCAGAGACGCTCCTTCGTACTCTTGTGTATATTTAGTCCTTTTACAGTGAAGAGGGACTCGGGTCAAGGAATAATATGCGACACTTCGTTACAAGAGACCGTTCACCATTTCCAACTTGTGGCGAAAAAAACAACTGATGAACGATTTACTTGTTCTGTCCACCTCAAAGAAAGTTCAGTTCAGCCTATTTTTTTCTTTGCATCGACTGAATTTATCTACTACTACTACTACTACTACTACTACTACTACTACTACTACTACAAATAATAATACCACTTCTATCTATCAACAGCTCTGGTGGGAGTGTGCTTGTCCCAACGGAGCTACCTGCCGCCCACGAATGGTTTCAACGGGAATGGGAATGGAAACGGCAATGGGAATGGAAATGGCAATGGTATAAACGGGAATGGAAATGGCAACGGTATAAACGGGAATGGAAATGGCAACGGTATAAACGGGAATGGAAATGGCAACGGTAGTGGGAATGGGAATGGAAACAGCAATGGGAATGGAAATGGAAACGGCATAAACGGGAATGGAAATGGAAATGGCAATGGAAACGGTAACGGCTATGGTTATCGTTATAATGGGAATGGCAATGGAAATGGTAATGGCCTTAATGGTAATGGAAATGGCAATGGGTTCAATGGTAATGGAAACGGCATCGGAAATGGGAATGGAAATGGGAACGGAAATGGCAACGGCTTGAATGGGAATGGAAATGGTAATGGTTTCAATGGCAATGGTAACGGAAATGGCAACGGTTTTAATGGCAATGGCAATGGTGACGGAAATGGCAACGGTGTCAATGGAAATGGCAATGGCAATGGTATAAATGGCAATGGTAATGGCAACGGTTTCAGTGGTAATGGAAATGGCAATGGCAATGGTAATGGAAATGGCAACGGTTTCACTGGCAACGGAAATGGCAATGGCAATGGCAATGGTATTAATGGCAATGGAAATGGCAATGGTTTCAATGGTAATGGCAACGGCAATGGCAATGGAAATGGAAATGGTAACGGAAATGGTAACGGTTTCAATGGTAATGGAAATGGCAATGGCAACGGCAACGGGAACGGCAATGGACACGCAAATGGCAATGGTTTCAACGGCGACCCAATTGCGGCCCTAAGCGCGGCGATCGGCGGCGGCGGCGTGGCTGGCGTGGACTACCCGATCCTGGCCCAGGTTCCCGACACTGGCTTCACCTGCGCTGGCCTCATCCCTGGCTACTACGCCGACACTGCTCCCGAGGCCGGTTGTCAGGTGAGTGTGTGTATGTGTGTGTGTGTGTGTGTGTGTGTGCGCGCGTCGGTGGGAAGGATGGGAGGGCACGTGGGAAAGAGAATGTTCAATGTTGATATTAAATTTTGATGTTTACAAGGCTTGGTATTTGGTGTAATGATGAAAAGTAATTCTTCTTTTCTTCTTCATCAATTTTGTTTATTTTCTTAAGGTATTCTCGTTGTAGGCGAGCATAAGTAGCTTCTCTCACGTCTATCAACTAATTATACTGATATATTAATGGTCACATGATGGATAGCGGGTGGTACAAAATATTTTCCCTAACTTCTCACTTTCCAAGAATGCATCGATCAATTTCATTGTCAGTTCATTACTAGAAAGATCTGTACGTTTCCATTCGTATTACCTGCTTACCTCTACCCTCCCTCTCTGCTCCACCACCACCACCACCAACGCCACCACTATCAACACCACCTCCTCCTTCTGTTCCTTGCCTTTCTCCTCCTCCTCCTCCTATTCTTTCACCACCTCGTCCTCATTCATCCTATCCTCTCCTCCTCCTCCTCCTCCTCCTCCTCCACAGGTGTTCCACATCTGCCAGGCGGGCGGGCGGCAGAGCTCCTTCCTGTGTCCCAACGGCACCGTGTTCAACCAGCAGTACTTCGTGTGCGACTGGTGGTACAACTTCGACTGCTCCACGGCGCCGGACTTCTACGACCTCAACGCCAACATCGGGGTCACCAACGGAAATGGGCATGTTAACGGGAATGGTAACGGTAATGGAAATGGCAACGGGAATGGTAATGGTAACGGAAATGGTAATGGCAATGGCAACGGTAATGGAAATGGTAACGGCAACGGTAATGGAGGCGGTAATGGAAACGGTAACGGGAATGGCAACGGTAATGGAAACGGTAATGGGAATGGTAATGGCAATGGCAACGGTAATGGAAACGGCAATGGCAATGGTAATGGAAACGGGAATGGTAATGGCAACGGTAATGGCAATGGTAATGGAAACGGGAATGGTAATGGCAACGGTAATGGCAACGGTAATGGAAACGGTAACGGCAACGGTAATGGCAATGGTAATGGAAACGGGAATGGTAATGGCAACGGTAACGGCAACGGTAATGGAAACGGTAACGGCAACGGTAATGGCAATGGTAATGGTAACGGCAACGGTAATGGCAATGGATACTCATATAACAGAAACGGGAATGGGGGAAACGGATTCGGTAATAGCAACGGATATAGATATGGCAATGGCAACAGTAATGGTAATGGCAATGGTAACGGTAATGGCAACGGAAACGGAAATGGTAACGGTAACGGGAATGGCAATGGTAACAGTAACGGAAATGGGAATGGAGATGGTAATGGTAATGGTAATGGCAATGGGAATGGATACAGTTATCGCAGAAATGGCAACGGGGGAAACGGATTTAATGGCAACGGTATTGGACGATGAAAATAACAAAAGAAAGAGAAAAAGAAAACAGTCATTAGTGATAAAATACTGACGGCAAAAATAAAAGAGAAGAATGATCTCTCCGTAGATTATTATTATTATTATTATTATTATTATTATTATTATTATTATTATTATTACTACTACTACTATTATTACTATTCACCGTCATTATGGAAGGATTGAATTTCTTTAATATTGGTAATGGAACGCCAAGGAACAAATATGTAAGGGAAAAAATACTTATATTTTTGGCATAAATCGATGACATTATCAGAGAGAGAGAGAGAGAGAGAGAGAGAGAGAGAGAGAGAGAGAGAGAGAGAGAGAGAGACTGTCACAGATTCACTATAAATATATCATTCACATGCAGGTTCCATTGTAAAAATTCTGATAATCTGACTTTGAGATAAGTGCCAAGACTCGTACAGGGCGAAGCTTTCAACAATAGGTGAAGCATTGCAGATGACAGACGCTCGGCACAGAAATAGTTGTCTCTTTGTTAGGACCGAACGCCTCAGCACTTGCTTCCTCCACCTCCACCACCACCACCACCACCTAACATGTACTTTCTCTTGTGTAGGTGGTGGTGGTGGTGGTAGTGGTGGTAGTAGTGGTGGTGGTGGTGGTTGTAGTGGTAGTGATGATGATGATTGTAATAATAATAATAATAATAATAATAATAATAATAATAATAATAATAATAATAATAATAACAATGTACCATTTTTGCACAGTATGCATTATACTTCTCAGATACACATTATTTTCTTGAGTTATTACCGGTATTACGTGTCCCGAAGGAGTGATGTATACATGACATACTAGTAGTAAGTGCCATAAGTGTTTGTCATTTATGTCAATACGTAATCTCACATTTTGTTTTATTTTCTGTTGTTTCGTCTTTCGCATATTTACAACCGAGTCATAGTTTATGTCTTTTGTAAGTTGACGAAAATGTGAATAAATGTATTACAACATGTCCGCTTCTTTATTTTTCCTCAGAGGTTTAAGGACTGTTGTCACCGCTCTAGTGCACGCAAGTCAATAATCACCAAGTGTCTCCTTTACTTTGGAGTTTTGTGGTATTTTGGGGGATTTTCATGTTACTACTACTACTACTAATACTACCAATACTAATACTACTACTAATACTAGTGTTATTTGTGTTTCTTCTATTTTGCTAATGCTAATGCTGTGAGTTTTTTTTTCTCTCTTTTTATTCCAACAAATAACTTGAAAATTTAAACAACTTTCCTTCCTTGTTCGACTTAAAAGTCTAAACACGCCAAAATATACGCAATAGGTTATTTGCTTTTTATAAAGAAATCGCTGGAAACTCAGTCTTATTGTTTGGTCTGTTCTTCATAGGCAAACAGAGAGGATTCACTACCTCGCTTCCGAACCTTATTTTCTGCATAGTGATCAGCGACACCAAGATTCACCTGCTTTACATATTCATGCTCAACTACAAGTAAAGACACATTTAATCGGCCTTGTCTGCCTCACGGTCGAGACAAATATTTCCTCCCTTCCTCTTTTTAATTCAGCTTAAAATTAAACAAGCACCTAATAGCTTAAGAATGTTTTTTTTTTTTTTTCACTGGATGAAGAGTGAATAATTATTGTACAACACAATATTTCAAGAATCCGACAGTAGGTTGGTAACCTGCCCCTTGCTACATGCCACCTGTGTGCGCCCCCCCTACTAATCATCTCCCCCTTTACCACTCTACTATACAGCCCTACACTATGGGATCTCAACTCGTAACCTTACGGCATCCCCTCCTCTCAAAATAAAAGTTAATTTACTCGTAAAGGAATATATATATATATATATATATATATATATATATATATATATATATATATATATATATATATATATATATATATATATATATATATATATATATATATATATATATATATATATATATATATAGTAACGAAAATAAATTAACAAATAAATAACAGCAATACAAAATAATTATTAACAGCATAGTTTTTATCATGTTTTACAATCTACTGTTTCCTTTTCATTTACTTTTTTTGATGTATATATAATTCTATAATTACTGTAGGGTTGAATATTGAATTGAACAGCGTAGTTAGCATCTACGGACTTATATTTTCGTTTCTCTTCCTTTTTATACTGCAGCTAATCTTCCTATTACCATGTGTAAAGTAGCATATTAAATCAAACAACCCAGACAAGATCAAAAGAGCGTTACTGTTTGAAACCCTTTATAATAACAATCTAAATAACACTATAAAGTATTTAAAACCATTGCGTGAGCCTTTTCCAACGTATAAATCTTCTCTACTTCTCATCATTAATAAACGTTCCCAATAGTGTTCTAACATTTGTATGACGGTAATTTCAGAGCCGGTTAGCAGCATGAAACCCACACAATAAGTCTCAAAATCAAGAAGACTTTTTTCATTATTCCTTGTGGTATACCTATCACGCCTTACTGGAAAGCTACACTAGCAAACCTTGATTCTTGTATTTGGTTTGCCGTCTGGGGGAAAGAAGAACATATTGGCTTCTCTTGCTATATAAGGGTATTGAAAACTTTGCATAAGGGAAGGATGATGCTCCAACCCTGAGTCTTGGCATCTGACCTTAAGAAAAACGCACTCATCTCCGGGGAGGAAGAAGAAGAAGAAAAAGAAGAAAAAGAAGAAGATGAAGAAGAAGAAGAAGAAGAAGAAGAAGAAGAAGAAGAAGAAGAAGAAGAAGAAGAAGAAGAAGAAGAAGAAAAAGTAGTAGTAGTAGTAGTAGTAGTAGTAGTAGTAGTAGTAGTGGTAGTAGTAGTAGTAGTAGTAGTAGTAGAAGAAAACGGAGGAAGAGGAGATGGAAGGGGAGAGGAAGGTGAAACAACAACAACAACAACAACAACAACAACAACAACAACAACAACGAAAACAAATAGAATAGAAATAAAAGAAAAGAATAAAGATAAAAGTAACAATAATCAAAGTAACAAAAAATAATGACATAAATAAAGGATATTGAGATTGAAAGTGGTAAGCACAATACAATCTCTCTCTCTCTCTCTCTCTCTCTCTCTCTCTCTCTCTCTCTCTCTCTCTCTCTCTCTCTCTCTCTCTCTCTCTCTCTCTGACGTACTGACGAAATAGATGAGAGCAAGAAGGTGGACGAGGCGCGCATCTTCTGGTTCTGTTAGCCAGAGTTTCCTCACAGTACATTACCCAGTGGCAGGTGGAAAAAAAATGTGCTCTATCTGGGCCGTGGGAGATCGCCGATGTTTTAGTGCTAAAGCCGCGGTAAGTTAAGCATTTGAGGCTGGCACTTGATTGTCTATTGAGAGATGAAGGGAGGGTAAAGATAAAGAATGATGATGGTGATGATAATAATAATAATGATAATAATAATAATAATAATAATAATAATAATAATAATAATAATAATAATAATAGTAGTAGTAGTAGTAGTAGTAGTAGATTTTCAAGCAACAGCGGATATGAATGTTAAAATAATATTAAAAAATGAGAAGAAAACTAGCCATTTCCTATTATCATACTTATGCTAATGAAAAATGCAGAGAGAGAGAGAGAGAGAGAGAGAGAGAGAGAGAGAGAGAGAGAGAGAGAGAGAGAGAGAGAGAAAGTAACTCCTGCCCAAGACGATAACGTCAGTGAGTAATAAAGAACAGTGGAAAGATTTACTTATGAAAAAAATAAATAAATAAAAAAAACTCAGCTACAAATGTCTAGTCAAATGAAGGTGATGACTGGACTTGACTAGCTCGTGGACTCAAACACAGTAAAAAAAAGTAATAAAGAATAAAAGTAGACAATCATGCATGTTACGACACGTTATTTGATGTGTGGGAGGAAGATTGCTCCGAGCACTCACACGGTCAGCCTCATCCTCGGTTCTGGCGGTCAAATGAGCGTTCAATTGGACCTCCGGCGCGTGACACGAGTTATGCCGCGGTCGTGATGAAGAAGCCGAGGGAGAGGGAGATGAGGGGGTGAAGAACACGCCGACACCAAGGTCACGTAATATATTTGTACTGTTCCGGTACAACTATTCTCGCTCCCTTCATCTCTCTCTCTCTCTCTCTCTCTCTCTCTCTCTCTCTCTCTCTCTCTCTCTCTCTCCGCAGAAAATTAATCTTAAGAAATTAAAATTGTCATATACTTAGAGAGAGAGAGAGAGAGAGAGAGAGAGAGAGAGAGAGAGAGAGAGAGAGAGAGAGAGAGAGAGTGAGAAAGTAATAGATAGAATAATAATAATAATAATATTTATTTCCACTTACAGTGGTTATTCTTATTTGTCATATCATAAGAAGAACGTGAATCACGATTGAAAATAATACATAGAAATAAACTCAACTACGAATGTCTAGTCAAATGAAGGTGATGACTATATATATATATATATATATATATATATATATATATATATATATATATATATATATATATATATATATATATATATATATATATATATATATATATATACACAGATAGAGAGAGAGAGAGAGAGAGAGAGAGAGAGAGAGAGAGAGAGAGAGAGAGAGAGAGAGAGAGAGAGAGAGAGAGAGAGAGAGAGAGAGAGAGAGTCAAACAGTATATCACTCAAAGTGCAGCCAAGTTTCTATAGGGCATGAAAATTCTGAGTAACCAAATTGTCTGGTCTTAAGTCAGATCTCTCTCTCTCTCTCTCTCTCTCTCTCTCTCTCTCTCTCTCTCTCTCTCTCGACCTTGGCAAGACAGTGGAAAGGAGAGGGAAGGAACGGAGTGGGTGGGAAAAGAGACGCGGAGGGCGGGCGGAAAGTAGGGTGGAAGGGGAGGGGGGGGCGGAGGGAAGGGAGGAAGGAAGGAAGGAAGGAAGAGGAGCAGGTATATAAGGCGCGAAGATGGCCTTTCAAACCACACAACTGCTTCTGCACTCCCAGCCTCCTCCTCCTCTCTCCTCTAGCTTACCAGACGCCTCAGTTTGAGTTCACTGCTAGACTTGCTTGGCTACCTCCCTGTTTAGTTCTCTCCCTTGTCCCTCTCTCTTCTGTCTCTCCGAAACGCAAGCATGAAGCTGGCGCGGTGCCTTGTGCTTGTCGGTAAGATATGTTTTGTTCTTTAGCAGTTTTCTGTCTGATATAGCATGGTACCTCGCGCTCCGTTCTCCATTCTCTCACTAACTGTTCAATGTAGCTCGTA
Organism: Scylla paramamosain; assembly: GCF_035594125.1. NCBI lineage: Eukaryota > Metazoa > Arthropoda > Malacostraca > Decapoda > Portunidae > Scylla > Scylla paramamosain. The sequence continues at coordinate 19,136,558 of NC_087178.1, forward strand.
GAGACTTGAGAGAAATTAAAACTCACACTTAGACATACGTTCATAAAATCAGTTCGTCTAATTTTTATTCCATAGAGTAATTGGACATTTGTAAATAGCACTATCTTATAGTTTGTTTATGAAACGAAGATGATATCATTCTCAGTTCTCTCTTCCATATCAATCAATTTCAACAACTGCAGAAGCCATTTCTTTTCCCAACAGGTGTTTTAGGCCTCTGTGTGGCTGACCCGCAGACCTACCTTCCTCCTGTTAACGGATTCAACGGGAATGGCAACGGAGCTCCCGTTCGAACTGCCAATGGCAATGGAAATGGAGGAAACGGTTTCGCCACAAATGGTAACGGTAATGGCGTGAATGGCGCAAACGGTAACGGTCAGAATGGCAATGGATACGCCAATGGCAACGGAGCTAACGGTAATGGCGCCACCGGCAATGTAAATGGCCTTAACGGCAATGGCGTGAACGGCAACGGGAACGGATATTCTTATAGTAATGGAAATGGTCTAAATGGCAACGCCAATGGTAATGGGCTGAACGGCAATGGCAATGTCGTGAGCGGCAATGGCAATGGCGCGAACGGCAATGCCAATGGCGTAAATGGCAATGGCAATGGCGTGAATGGCAATGGCAATGGATATTCCTATGGGAACGGTGGCAATGGCAATGGAGTAAATGGCAATGGAAATGGTGCTACTGGCAATGGATATTCCAATGGCAACGGAAACGGCGTTACCGGTAACGGAAATGGCATTAATGGTAATAGAAACGGCGTAAACGGCAATGGTAATGGATACTCCTACGGCAACGGTAACGGCGTCAACGGCAATGGCGTTAATGGAAACGGTGTCAGCGGCAATGGCGTTAATGGTAATGGCGTCAGCGGCAATGGTGTTAATGGCAACGGAGTCAACGGCAATGGTAATGGATACTCCTATACCAACGGCAACGGTGTCAACGGCAATGGCGTTAATGGCAACGGCATCAGCGGCAATGGCGTTAATGGCAACGGTGTTACTAGCAATGGCGTTAATGGCAACGGCGCCAACGGCAACGGTGTTACTAGCAATGGCGTTAATGGCAACGGCGCCAACGGCAATGGTATTAGCGGCAATGGTTACTCCTACACCAACGGCAACGGTAATGGTATTAACGGCAACGGAAATGGTCTTAGTGGTAACGGCAATGGTGTCAGCGGGAATGGATACACCAATGGCTTCACGAACGGCAACGGTAATGGAAACGGGGCCAACGGTAATGGTCTCATCACCGGAGACAGAGCCCTCGCCAACGGGAATGGTCTTGTGGAAGGCTTCAGCGGCGACCCCATCGAGGCCCTGAGTGCGGCGATCGGCGGCGGCGGCGTGGCTGGCGTGGACTACCCTATCTTGGCCGAAGTTCCTGAGACTGGCTTCACTTGCGACACTATCATCCCCGGTTACTACGCCGACACTGCTCCTGAGGCTGGCTGTCAGGTGAGTCTCTCTCTCACTCTCTCTCTCTCTCTCTCTCTCTCTCTCTCTCTCTCTCTCTCTCTCTCTCTCTCTCTCTCTCTCCTTTCACTACAATAGCTCATGTTTTCATCACAGACGTTGCCTAAATGTCCCTTGTTGCAACTACACTATTTTTATCCATGACTCGCAGCAGTGGTTTCATTACTTTCGTACCTTGGCAGCGCGTCTTCTCTTCTCTCAACGCATTATCGGCAATATAAATTTTCTTCGTGATTAAGTACTTTGGTTATTTGTATTTAAGAATAATACTTATATCCTTCTTGCTAAGGTCTCTCTCTCTCTCTCTCTCTCTCTCTCTCTCTCTCTCTCTCTCTCTCTCTCTCTCTCTCTCTCTCTCTCTCTCTCTCTCTTATTTAATCCACTTTTCTTTTTTTTTTCTAACTCTGCTAATACCTCGCTCTTCTCCTTTCCCTCCTCCACCACGCACAGGTGTTCCACATTTGCCAAGACGATGGGAGACTGGACTCCTTCCTGTGTCCCAACGGCACCTTATTCAACCAGCAGTACTTCGTCTGCGACTGGTGGTACAACGTCGACTGCTCCACAGCGCCGAACTTCTACGATCTCAACGCCAACATCGGCGTCACCAACGGAAACGGTCCCAGCGGCAACGGTAATGGGGCAGTCAACGGTAACGGCCTTATCAACGGAAACGGAAACGGTAATGGTATTGGGCGCACCAATGGTAATGGTGTGGCCAACGGCAATGGTTATAGTAACGGCATCAGTGGCAATGGAAATGGCGTCAATGGTAATACTAATGGTAATGGCATCAATGGCAACGGCGTCAATGGTAACGGAAATGGCATCAATGGTAATGGAAATGGCAATGGCTATTCGTATAGCAACGGAAACGGTATTAGCGGTAACGGGAATGGTGTCGTTGCCAATGGAAATGGTGCCACTGGCAATGGGTACACTAATGGCAACGGAAATGGTGCCACTGTGAACGGAAATGGTAATGGGTACACTAATGGCAACGGAAATGGTGCCACTGTAAACGGAAATGGCAATGGGTACACTAATGGCAACGGAAATGGTGCCATTGTGAACGGAAATGGCAATGGGTATACTAATGGCAACGGAAATGGTGCCAGTGTTAGCGGAAATGGCAATGGGTACACTAATGGCAACGGAAATGGTGCCATTGTGAACGGAAATGGCAATGGGTACACTAATGGCAACGGAAATGGTGCCACTGGTAATGGAAACGGGGCTGTAAATGGTCTTACAAAGGGAGCTAATGGTAATGGCATTGGAGGCAATGGGAATGGAATTAACGGGAATGGAGGCAATGTCAATGGCAATGGATATTCATACCCCAACAGGAATGGTCTAAACGGAAACGGCAATGGTAATGGCAGCAGAATCACAGGTCTTTATCAGACTCCTGTTGCCTAAGTGATTCTCTCTCTCTCTCTCTCTCTCTCTCTCTCTGCTTTCACTAGATAATTCATGCAAACTTGTGCCTTTGTGCCCATGTTTCCAGAATTAGTAGCAGCTACGACTCGAGTATTTAGTCCGCAAGGTGCCATAAACATGTATACCCCACTCATTTACCTATTACCACATTCGAACATTTAACAATGTATCCTTATATTAGAGCAATAAAACACCTGTGCCTAATAATACTGATTTTCATAAACCTTAAAGAAATCCATCAGTGTCTTGTGTTATTTAGACGGAACAAGCAAATAGCCAGGCTGATCAAGAAAATACAGGGCTACTCAATGCAATGGCATTGTTAGCCAAACGGAACACCCTTGAAGCCCGGGAAATTGTTTGTCTCAGGATCCGTAATATTGCACTTCTTGCAGATACTCGACAGTACCTCTTACAGCAGAATGATAATGATATTTCCATGAGCTGTCACACATGTTATCACAGAACCAACACATTATGAGACAACAGATTCTTTTACTGAGACTCCAGTTACCATCACGGTTACAAGGACTTCTTCATGTAATGATGATTTCTTCGACTCGAGTGTGTTATGACTTATAAGTCAATGATGCTTCTTATACAGAAAATTTTCAATAAAAAACGTAGCAATTAATTCACTGACCGTCTCACTGCATGCCACACAACACAGGTAGTCACCACAGCAGATGGGTGCACTTGGCCACAACTGTGCCATTCCTACTCCTGAGCCCTGACGCATTGTTGCCAAACAATTTCTTAGTTTATTAGTTTGGCTGTTACTCGTACTCTGTTAGTAAGTTAGTTGAATTTGTGTGAGGAGTGGGTGAAGACAATAATTTAAGGAGCTAGGTAGTGATGAGAGAATAATATAGATAGTAAAAGCCACAGAAAGATGGTTGAGGTGATGGCATGTGCGGTTACAAGGAATGAGAGGGAGGGGCAAGTAGACAGTCAGGGCAGGATTCGAGGTAATGGATACAAACTAGTAAAATTCAGGTTTAGAAAAGAGCTTGGCAGGAACTGGTTAACGAGCATAGTGGTGAACACGCGCAACAGAGGTTATCGGCATCCTCACAGATCAGAACAAAGCAAGATGGACCGTGAGCACAGGTGACGCCTTGCATGAATTGGACTTAATTTGTGCATTGTGGTTCATGTTCAGGATAAAAAAGACTTACCAGGCGTTATAGATCCCACACTGGGATACTCCTTCTGGGCCTCTGCGACTTTATTGAAAATTTCTCCCCATATTTCTCTTCGCATCCAACAAACATTTTTTTTTTCCTCCGCTGCCTTCAAATGGCTATAATTGAACTTACACAGGTTGTTAATGGTACTGCTATGAATCTAGTGACAACTTAAAAATATTTATACATTATTAACAGGAGAAATACTCGTGAGAAACCAGCTTGTCATCTCTATAAGTCTGACCTTCGAGGTGAGCATAGCCCCAGACCCAGACCTAGACCAGCTGAGCAGCGCGGGAACGCGTGTGACGTAAACAAACCTGTTAGGACGTGTGCCTGTGTCAGTATTGTTTTTATCCAACAATACACTGCCCTTGGAGCGTATTGATATGATATCTGTGTCATAGTACATATAATAGGGTCACTCCTACGTGTGCAAAGTACGACCCCTGTGTTCTTCGCGCCACCATGCCGGAAGTTTTACTAAATGGAGTGCAAGTGAGGTTCCCTTTTGAGCCTTATGGAGTCCAGACAACATACATGACCAAAGTAATAGAGTGCCTTCAGAATGTGAGTATTTTTCTCATTTGAAAAAAAAAAAAGAATTGAGTTTAACTCGTTGTTAGTAGTTGGGTAGACAAGTTAATGGGATGAGAGATGAAATGGGATAATGAAGACCTATCATGTATATACTAGCAGACCTTTTGCACACTCAAGTTCTTCACTTTGATTTAGCTACATGTCATAAACAGTGAAATGAAATAATTCATTATGTAATTGTAATGACAAAAATAGGATAAAAGATGAATGATTAGCTGTGTGATTCATGGGTCTTAATCAAAAGGTATTTAATGAAGAAATTCTACTAATAATTGGTCATGAATGTTTACACAAAAACTTCACAGGGGACAAATGGCATTTTGGAATCCCCTACGGGTACAGGCAAGACACTCTGCCTGTTGTGCTCTTCCTTGGCCTGGCTGGAGACCACCAAAGCCAAGTTTTCTGCCATGAGACAGGAGTCTTCAAGTGCTCCTGCCTCTCTGAGCATGCAGCTTGCGGGTGCTGTAGGCCAGTCTTGGCAGGATGTAAGAATGGGTAAGTGCACACAGTTATTTAACCTACATATAAATAGCCACTGTAATATAAAATTCCAGCTGTATTACTATATGCTACATTTTTAAGAGATTAATGTGAAATTATTACATATTACATGAAGGAAATTTTATTGTAAAATCACTCTGTATGCAGCTGAAGTATTTTCTTATGATTTCTTATTAATATTCAGGAAAGTTCTTCAGCTTTTTTTTTTTTTTTTTCTGTGTGTGTGTGTGTGTGTGTGTGTGTGTGTGTGTGTGTGTGTGTGTGTGTGTGTGTGAATAAATGAGTGGCATTTTTATAATGGCACATTTTTCTTTTCAGTGCCTCCAAAGATTATTTACTCGTCACGCACACACTCTCAGCTAAGTCAGGCCATCAGTGAATTGAAACGAACAACTTACAAGTATATGAAGGTATTTTATTTTGTTTGTGTGAATATGTTATGTAACCTGTTATGTAAATTGCATGATTATGGATAAATTTTGTGACCAATCTTTGTATACTGCAGATCAGTTGAAGGAAAGGCCAAGTTATTATATCTGAGTGTTTGCTATATCCTGTGGTTATTAAAACAAAGCCTTTTAGGGGACTCAGGTTATTTTGTAAGGTGAGTGGTTCAGTAGTATAGATTTAAACAATTGCAACTCTGGGTAACAGTTGTGTGGAAGGATACATAAGACAACAAGACTCATTATCAATCCACATTCACACTTGCCATGTTGAATAATATGTTTGTGTTCTTGTGTTATTGAAATTTTAGTAACTTTACACTGCATTTGGTGAATTTCTGTCAGTTACTATGACCTAAAGTTTGTAAATTGCAAAGCTTTTTTGATAAACTTAAAAGGTTTGTTCTATTTGATATTTACTCTATGGTTTAGTGTACCGTGGTGACAATGTGTTAGGATACTCCATGCTTATTTAGACAGGTAGATATTGGCTATTATTATTTTTACCATTATTATTATAATGGTTTTCTTTTAAAGGTATCTGTGGTGGGCTCCAGAGACCAGATGTGTGTTCATCCTGAGGTGAGCAAGGAAACTAACAACAACAGCAAAGTATACATGTGCCAGATGAGAGTTAAAGCCAAGACCTGCCATTATTACAACCAGGTGTGTAATGCTGGCCTCTTCTTTTCCTGCCCAGATTGCTCTTTTGTCTCTCACTGTTAAGCCATTCCATTGAGGCATTCCTTCCTTTTGAATGTTGTTTTTATGTACTTGCTTGGAGTGGAAGATCGGAAAGCATAAATATTTTAGAAATAGCTTTTATAAGAAAAATCAGATATTTATTAGGAGACTTTGGCTTGAGTAAAATACTAATATGTTTACATACAGTAATTACAGTAATTAGTTTATTTAGACGTTCAGTATATGTACTTTCATATTGACTTATTTTTATTGGTTTCATAACCAGTATCACATCTCCATCTATGTGTAGGATTCTACATTTTAAATTGTTGCTCTAAGTAAAAGTATTTTTTGTTTCCTTCTAGTTGTTGCACTCTTTCCATGTAATCAGTCTAAACAACCTCACTTTTTAATTTAGGTTGATAACAAGAAAGATGACGCTGAGTTACGGAAAGATATCCTTGACATAGAGGATTTAGTAAAAATGGGAAAGAAGAGAGCATTCTGCCCATACTACATGAGTAGGGAGCTGAAAAGGGATAGTGACATCATATTCATGCCTTACAACTATCTCCTGGACCCCAAGACACGCAAGGCACATGGAGTGGAGCTGGAGGTGAGTCCTCTCTGGTATCTGCAGCTACCACATTTGAGCCCATAACTGATTTATGTGTCTGTATCTTTCTCCCTCAGCCTCATTATTTATTTATTTATTTTTTTTTTTTCAGGGATTGTTAAGTTGGCAGTCATATATGCCATATCCTTTATTTAGCTTTTTTTTTTAATCTCCTGATGCCCATCCTTTTACCCACCCCACTTTTTTTGCTTGAGAGAAGTGAACCTCAGTTTATTTTTTATTTTTTTTCTCCTTTTATGCGTACTTACATATAAAGTTTTATCTCCTGTAAGCATCATGTTTTCTTATCTTTTCAGGGCAACATTGTCATTTTTGATGAAGCTCACAATGTTGAAAAGATGTGTGAGGAAGCAGCCTCCCACCAGTTCACCTCTACAGACCTGGCACTCTGCATTGATGAAGTGACTCAGGTGTGTCATTCTCCATCTATGTTTTGCAGAGTTTTTAATTAAGTGATTGGCCAACCTCAACATGATTTCTCATAAATGGATGAAGAAAGGCAATTATTAATATCTCAGTTTGTAATCCTATGCTCAGGTCATGAAGAAAATTCAAGAGAACCATGATGCAAGTGATGCTGCAGCTGCTGTTGCAGATTCCAGCCAGGATCTGCCAGACTTCTTGGCTAATGACCTCTACACATTGAAGGCTCTTTTCCTTGAATTAGAAAAGGTATTATTATTTTTTTATATCACCTCCGTTCACTCATCTTTCTTTTCTTTAATCTCTTATTAATACTTGTTCTTTATTTGTATTGTATTTTTTCTTTTTCTTTTATTTTGTGACCTTTTCTTTACACCTTCATCTTCATAATCTCCCTGACCATCATCTTCACTTCCTTTCTGATCCTCTGATTTCTGTACTTATCCATACCTCAAATTCTTTCATTGCTCTTTTCTTCACCTGACCTTCTATTTCTTCATATCCATGTATATACTGCCTCACTCTATTTGTTTATTCAGGTCATGATACACTGCATGTTTTCTAGGCAATTGACAGCATCCCTCTGCCAGCGGATGGATCTGGAGCATCACATTCTGGAGATTACATGTTTGAGATTCTAGAAAAGGCTGACATTACCCCAAACAAGAAGACGGTCATTGTTGAACTTCTTGAGAAATTAGTAAGGATGTGTGTGTCTGTATACATGCACATACATGCATGTGTGCATTTGATTGTTGATTTTTGTGATATTGTTTTATATTTTGCAGAGTATTCAGTTCCTTATATAAGTTGATCTTAGAGTTTAACTTTTGGTCTTTCCTCAGATTCAGTATCTGACGGTCAACAGCTCTTCTCCATTTCAAAGAAAGGGTGCAGGTCTCCAGAAGTTCTTGGACCTCATATACATAGTGTACAGTAAAGATTGTTTCTCTCTTGAACAAATGCAGTCAGTGAAGAGGAGCTACAAGGTAAAAATCTGAAGAGTTGATCTTGGCTAAATGGTTCTGGTAGAAAGTGTATGACAAATTTTAATGCAGTATTAAAATACTGTATTTAACAAAATTTGTAACCATTGTTTACATATGATTTTTCTATATTCATAAAAAATTACACAGTACATTTTGTATTTGTGCATAGACCAGATCTGGTAGTTGTTATAGCTACAACTTTTGGATTGGATAGGTCCATGTGAGCGTTGAGGAACCCAAGAAGAAGGGAGGCCAGCAGGATGTGTGGCATGTCCCTAAGCCAGTTTCTTCCAAGAGTGGTCGTGTCATTTCCTATTGGTGTTTTCATCCAGGCTTTGGGTGAGTAAGAATTATATATGTATCTTCTTTAACCTTGTTTAGAATTTACCTTCTTTGGCATGTAATTTTTACCTACTTGTTTCCATGCTTGCAGGTAATGTGGTCATGGAAAATATTATGTTTTCTTTCTATATTCGATAATTTTTGCTTTAGAGTACCAACTTGGTGTAGGAAAAATATTTAAGGTGTTTGAAAAAAAAAGACAGAGTGGTTGTAATCACTGTGTTTATTAACACAGTGTGAGAATAATAGCAATAACAGGTATATTGTGGTTTACAGTCTCTTTCATAACACCTTGATATTGATTCCTCCTCCCTGTACTTGTATATTTTGTATTACAGGATGCAGTCTCTGGTAGAGCAGGGTGCCAAATGTGTCATTCTCACCAGTGGCACCCTCAGCCCACTGGACTCCTTTGCCAGTGAATTACAGGTTGGTGACAGGTGGCTGAGTAGTTTTCACTTGGGTTTCTAGAACACCATCAGAGTTTTGTATTAAATGAGTTGATAGCCTATGCTATCTGATGGTGACTCATTAAGCCACAATAGCAAGTGCAACCTGTCTGACATTGCCTATGTAGACACACACACAATAAACTGGGTTCATTCCTGTGAAATACTAAAAGGTACACACACACACACACACACACACACACACACACACACACACACACACACACACACACACACACACACACACACACACACACACACACACACACACACACACCACATACAAAACAACAACAACAACAACAACAACAACAGTTAAATCCTGTAAAATACTAAGAGGTTAATACACACACACTGCAAAAAGTAAGTGTGAGAGAGAGAGAGAGAGAGAGAGAGAGAGAGAGAGAGAGAGAGAGAGAGAGAGAGAGAGAGAGAGAGAGAGACTGTACAAGGAAAATTATTTATACTGATTTTTTTCTTTATTTTCATTGTTTCTTATTCCAGGTGCCATTTCCAGTGCAGCTTGAAAATCCACATATCATCAAGAGACATCAAGTGTGGGCAGGAGTTGTCTGCCATGGCCCAGATGGGATGAATCTTAATTCTTCCTTCAAAAATAGGTATGCTTTTATTTATTTATTTGATTTGATTTGATTTTTGTGAATGTAAAGTGTAAGTGTAAGAGGATGAACCAAAATGAAAGCAGTATGAGAGAGAGAGAGAGAGAGAGAGAGAGAGAGAGAGAGAGAGAGAGAGAGAGAGAGAGAGAGAGAGAGAGAGAGAGAGAGAGAGAGAGAGAGAACTGTTTCTATATTATTGCTAGATGGTTCTCACAATTTTATAGTTCTCATTTAGGTTTAAGATTGTTGCTTGGATCTTTGTTTATGTTCTGAAGTTTATATATTGATTATATTGAACTAAAATTCTGAGAAGACCTATTAGTCAACTGAAAAGTAACACCACAAAAACCCAGTAAAGTGTGGTTAACTTACAAATATTATTAAGTCCTAAGCACTCACAGTTGAGAAAGAGAGAGGAAGAGGTACATGGATAAGAGTAGTTGTTTACATTTAGGCTGTGGTCATCTTCTTGACAGAGGAAAGTTCTCAGAATAGGAAATGTGGTAGACTAGACTTCACTTCTTCATCAACACAGATTTTTCCTTATTTTTTCTTCATGTGCATACTGTATACATGATGGTGTATACTGTACTGTATATTTTATGATTTCTCTTTGTATCTGCCTTATCATGCTCTATTATTGCTGATCCCTGTGTGGCATTGCCCTAATCTCTTCATTACTTGTAGGTCAGACCCTCGGTACAAAAGATCCTTGGGTCAGACAATCGTGAACCTTGCGCGAGTCATCCCAGATGGACTCCTTGTCTTCTTTCCTTCATACACAGTTATGAAAGATTGTCAGGAAGATTGGCAGACCTCAGGTGTATGGAGCAGACTGTCTGAAATCAAGGTGGGTCCTGTAAAAGATATTTTAGTGGAATATTTCTGTGGTTTTATCATCAGATTTTCAAATTTTATTGGTGCATTTCTTTCTGATTATTCTCAGCCAATCTTCGTGGAGCCAAAGACGAAAGATGAGTTCCAGACAGCGATGCAAGAATATTATGAGAAAATCAAAGATCCAGCCTTTATGGGGGCTTGTTTTATGGCTGTCTGCCGAGGAAAGGTGGGTCTTCAGTGGTGATGCTTAACTGTCAGTTTATTATTTTTCTCTTTTTATCCTCCCATTCTTCAATTCATTGTTATTGTGTCTTATTAATGATAAATTCTCAAATATTGATATAACAAATGATATCTTCCTATCCCTTTTGAGGATATCATTTCTTAAATTACAAATGCTTGATGAGTAATTTTCATCAAATATCAGAATAGTAGACATGTTAAAGGTTTAAACATTTTGATGTTCTTTCTTTGCCAATCAAATGAGAATGCATTGTTGATTGGGATCTTAGATTATATAAACAATGATCTTATCCTGCCTGGCTTTGCATTAGACTGATTTTGCTTAATTCTCAGGTCTCTGAGGGATTGGACTTTGCAGATTGTAATGGACGAGCAGTGATAATTACAGGGCTGCCGTACCCTCCCTTCAAAGACCCCAGAGTTGTCCTAAAGCAGAAGTACCTGGAAGAGGCTCGCACCAGACGAAAAGTGAGTTTTAGGTTTAGGTATCTCCATGTAGCATTCAGTTTTACCTAAATTTCTGTAACTCAGTAACATTAACAACATTATAACTAGCATCATGATCATCATTTATTCCACCTTACCAGGCATAAGAAATATAGTCTGAGAACACCACTGTTTTTTAAAACCAGTTTTCTATTACTTTGACTTTCATCTTCATACCTCAGCATGGACTGACTGGCCAGGCATGGTACAACTTGGAAGCCTCCCGTGCTGTCAACCAGGCTGTGGGAAGAGTCATCAGACACAAAGATGACTTTGGGGCCATTGTTCTTTGTGACAGCCGATTTGCCTCTACCCATTTCAAGGGTCAGCTGTCATCCTGGATACGCCCACACATTACAAACTATAACAAGTTTGGACCAGTTATAAGGGAGATCACACAGTTCTTCAAGCAGGCGCAGATTCTGGTTGGTATTGAAAGATGACGTGGAAAACATGGGAAGGGTGTAAAAATATGAGATAAAATCCTACTACCACTGCCCTTGTTAATTATCTGTTGTTGATTTTTTCAGCTGCCGTGTTCCAAGGGTGAGAAAAAGTGTGCACCAGCCCGCACTATCAAACATGAAGAGTCCAACCCATCAGGATCCTACCCAGTCACTGCTCATGGCCTTGAGTCAATCAGTTCTCGCTCTGTAAACTCACAAAATACTTCAAAGCACTCCATGGAGCATCAGAATACAGTGGATTCTCCTTTGGAGACTATATCAGACCTCAACTATCCTCCATCTAAGGAGAACAAGAAAGATGTAAGGAATGCCAATGAATCCATATTTACATTACTTGAGCAAGAAGTTAAAGTCAAGCCTCAAGAAATTACCTTTTCTGCCCCTCCTCCTCCTCTGCCTGATTATCTTAGTATTAAAATGAATAGCAAACGGAGAAAGATTAAACTTGTTCCAAGAATGGGAATACCAGGTGAAGGAAGTGAAGGTGTTTCTGAGCATGTTCTGAGGCCACCAAATCCTGAAACAAGTGTTTCATCAGGTTCTGATAAAGTAGATAAGCACAGCAAGTTGTGCCAACCAACAGAACTTGAAGGCAACAAAATGAAAAAGGCCTCAGAAAAGGAGGAGGAGAAGAAAAGAAAACTAAAGGCTACGGGGGCATACATTATGGAGGTGAGAAATTCTTGGATTCTTTGAATGCATATCCTATACTGCTTAACTGTTAACAAAATGACACTTTTTATAATAGCAATAGAAGTATTATGTAGAAATACTAGTGTGTGAAAGTTTCAAAATGCAGTGTGGAAATTGAGGGAAAAATCTGAATGTCATCTTAGTTTAATGAAGAGTGATTGTGAGTAGTGATGAGCAGTGTTGATTATATTATTTATGTTTTATTTTATTTATTTTAACTTTTTTCAGGTGAAAGCTGCAGTTTCTAAGGAAAAATATGCAGTGTTCTCATCAGCTATAAAAGAATACAAAAACAGAAGTGATTTTAAAAAGTTGCTGAATGTGATGCCTACTATTTTCTCAAATGATCCAGCTCAACAGGCTCTTATGAAAAGTAAGTCTAGCAATATTTTCTTTAGATTTTTTTTTCTTCAAGGTACAACATACATCATTTCTGGTCTCCTGGAGCAAGCACACACACACATTTACAGGATAAGACTTAATTTTTTGCCCCTGCTTATAAGCAAAAGCACAATTTCTAGACATTGTACTGTACCTATTTAAAATATTCTTTCCTAAGTCAACAAAGGATGCAGTGTGAGAAGACAAACAGCACAGTTAGTCTCCATTGAGGCTGGAATTCAAACCCAGGATCTTCTTTTTAGAGCCCAGCACACTAGGCTGCTAAGTCTATTTATGCTGGAGGAGAATTATTTTAGAAAACTATTCATATTTCATTCACTTTACACAAAAGAACCCTTCTTTAGTAATGAAATGCAAAGTAAAAATTTTACATAAAATAAGTAGACTTGTATTTGATTTTGTCTTTTGTATCTCTTCTCAGAATTCCAACATTTTCTGAAACCGGAAGATAGAGAAAAGTTTGAAGCTTTTGTGGCAGATACCTCACAGACGTAAACAAGACTGTGCTGTGCTCTTTGAATAGGAAAAGAAATGCACAAAGGGTCTGTGCTGATACAAAGAGCCTTGCTATGCCTTTGTGCTATACATGAAGCTGGCCAGTGAGGATCTGCCTTCTGCCCTCCATGAAGGTGTGGGACTGAGATGGATTTTTATTTAGTACTACTAGGGAACGCGTATGTGTGCAGGAGTGCGCTTTGTTGTTGAGTGAGTGGGTGGATGTATATGGGTGGCTTCTTTCTCCAGTCTTTCTTTTCTCTAAATTCTTATCTGCCACTCTCATTTTCATCAATATTTCATAATGGTTGGATCCCTTAAACCTACCTCTCAGCTCTTTCATGCATCACACTCATCATCAGTCATTCACCTGCAGGTATGTAATTAATCACTTGATTTGCTCATCTTAAGTGTATTCATCTTCACCAAGTAGACTGCTATACCAGGGAATCTTGTGCTGAAAAGAGGTATTTGCTAGAAATTATTTTATCACTACATATTCATCAGCCACTTGCCATTCTTACATACTTTATCCATATCCAACTTTACATTTGTTTAACTTTTCTTTTCATTCAAACTTTCACTTTTATATGACCCATTAGAATTTTTTTCCCACACATAAGATATCCAAGAGAACCAAGGTGTGCACCTTTGTTGTTTATTACTTTTACTCCGCATGTTTAGACACACCCATACTGCACCTTATCATTGAAACTTTTTTTGTATTATGGTTCCTTCAGTCTGTGATACTTGATGTACATACTTAATTAAGTTTTACAGTTTGAGAAAGAAAATTGAAAGTTCTAAGTAAGAACCCAATAGACTATTTTAATTGGTAAATGTTTTAGGATAGTTGCCTTACCAGACTTCCACAACATATGGTTGACATGATCATGTTAGTTGGAGAAATGCATCGATGGCAGAAGTTTAGGCAAGAATCTTGTGATTTGTGTACTGTCAGCTCAAAATCAGTGGGTGGCCTGTTGTACAGTTACTGTATAAAAATGTATTGCACATTAAAGGGATTTCATTATGTAAATTTGAAAATGTTAATAAACTAACCCTTTAGTGTGTTATTTGCAGAAGGCTTCTTGTTTAATAACTTCAGGTGAAGTTTATTAATTTTGTGTTGGACTCAGGTTAGAGCTGTTCCCAGCTTGGAACAGTTTGGCAGCTATGTGTGCTTCATTGTTCTCTAATGTCATCACTGAATATTCTGTGTGTACCATTATTATTTTTTTATTTATATATTTTTAATGTATGCCTTAGCTGAATGCCTTTGTATTTGTATTTTTAATAAAATTAAAATTGTTGAATTTTTCTTATTCCCATTTTAAACTGAATTGATAGTTATTGAAATCAGAATATATATATATATATATATATATATATATATATATATATATATATATATATATATATATATATATATATATATATATATATATATATATATATATATATATAGTTGTTCGTGACTTTAATTGCATGTCACCTTACTCTCGTTTAGTAAGATATGAAGTGCTATTTTTGTATGGGGCGCCGCTCCCCCCGACCTGTCGTCTTGATTTTATTGTTTGTTTACGTCGTGAACTCCCGGAAGGGTTGGTACTCCGCCCAAAAGTCAATCAGGACTCTGCACAGTCTGTATTTCCCAATTTTAAAATAAGAGAATCATAATATATGACTAGATTTCTCATAAATATCATCAAATTGATGAATAAATAACAAGAATTGTTGTAATATTTTTTTTAGTCTAGTATAAAGGATCCTTCAATGTAGTAGCAGACGAAGCTGAGCGGCCGAGGAAAGATGGCCGCCGTGGTGAAGGATGTGAGGCTCAAGCGAAGTGAAACGTGCGGGTTCGGCTTCTCTATCCTCGGAGGTGCTGGCTCTGAGCTCCCACCCATCGTGTACGACATCATTGAAGGGTCACCGGCTGCTGATTCCTGCCAGGTAGTGTGTGAAGCTGGCCGCGCCTTCCGGACTGATGGGGGGCTTCCTGTTCACTTGACTTACGGAATATTTATTTTGGGTACGGAGTGGAGGGTGAGTCACTTCCCTGACTCTAATGCCGGAGCCAGTTAGGTGTGGCAAGAGCATGTTAGGTCACTGGTGTAGGGCGGGAAGGTTGGCTGTGCAGACTGTGTAGGCTGTGGGCAGGGCGGTGAGTGGGTGGCGGTGTGGCGAGTGAGGCAGGCTAGGCTGTCGCCCTCGCCCCCTTCTCTGGCACCACTCTCCCTGCTCAGCGACACGTATCATGGATTGCTTGTTCGCACCCGTTGATGATGATGTTTCCAGCACAGTGTCATTACCATTCAGTAATATCTCGTGGAGTAATGGTGTTCTTTCAGTATTCTGTATATATATATATATATATATATATATATATATATATATATATATATATATATATATATATATATATATATATATATTACTGGAGAAAGGGAAAGCAGACTATTTTTATTTGTATCACACACACACACACACACACACACACACACACACACACACACACACACACATATATATATATATATATAGAGAGAGAGAGAGAGAGAGAGAGAGAGAGAGAGAGAGAGAGAGAGAGAGAGAGAGAGAGTTTCTCATACTCACTGGTTATGTAAAAAGTGTACAAATTTATTCAGCATCTTGAAGTAATGATAAAAGTATAATTTCATACAAGGTTTCCATTGTCTTTATACCTCTTTCTTAATGGACATCAAGTTTGTGGACTTTGTAGAAAAGATCAGTAAAGCAAAACATGCATCTACCACTTGAAGGGGATGCAATGCTTTTGGAGGAAGAATTTCAGTCAGGAAGCACTTATTCTAACAGTTACCCCATAAAACAGTTGAATATGTTTCCCATTCTCAGTAAAAGTTTGAGAGCTGTGTCACAATATTTGCCCTACTAAAGTATTCATTATATATATATATGTATAATTAATCTTGAGTGCACTCCCCTCAGAAGTTTTCATTTTCCTTGCGGTGTTTGGTTATACATAATTTTGCCAGATTTTTGCTAATTTTTTAATGAGTTTTAAAATTTTCTATGTAAATATTTGGTCATTGTACATCTGGCATTCTGGTAAGTGTGAAAAGGCAGGTTTCTTAGGACTAGCACTTCAGTGTCTGAAGATTCCTGGGCTTGTAGTGCTCTCACGTACCTTTTGCTTTGTCTGCCCTGCTTGCAACCTGCTTGGATACACTGTTTGAGGTTCCTGAAGATAGGAGGATCCTCAAAGAAGCGGCAGCAATGTCTTGTGGAAAAAAAAAAAAAATCCTGCAGAAATGATGAAGAGTAGAGGAGGACAAGGTGGTGGGAGGTGTCAGCAGCATGACTCCAAAATCGCCAACACTTGCATCATTACCAGCAACACTGCTTTGGAATGCCATCTCCAAAACTTGGCAGCAGCATATTTATGATGATGACTCTTACCACTACAATTGCCACTAGCCATAGAAACATTGGAGTTATGACAAATTCTCAGACATAATATCAAAATCATATGTAAAAAAAAAATCTTTCAATGAATATAGGATGGTATATAGTTCACATGAATAAGAAACAAAAGTGGCTCTAACACCACATTCCTGCAACTACTTACAACACCTGAGACTAAGAAACATATAGTTATGCCAATTAGAAAGTCTCCAAACCAGCCAAGCAAGGAGCCTTTGATGCCTACATGAAAAATGGCTCACAATATTGGAGACTTCTAAAATCAAGCATTACTCTATCCATTATATGTCAAGAGTCATGCCTGAGAGCAACATTATAGGGAAGCAACAACTGGTCATCAATAGCTATGCCAGATCTAAAATTGGATTGCCAGTCTGACAGCAAGTTGTTAGTGTCAAAGTACTCAAATTTTCTACTATTATTCTCTGTAATGTTTTGCAGCAGACATGTTAAGCTAATTGATATGGTACTATGTTAGACTTCCTTCAGTCAGATGGCTTGCTCACAAATCCCTCACATTGATGTGTTTGTTTACACAGCACAGTGGAAGGCCTCAAACTACCCCATGAAGCAGAGGTAAGATGGAAATTCAATAAGATCTCAAAAGTTCATTACCAGTGTTATTATTTGTTTCCATCGGATGATGTTGTGATTAAAAATACTCTCTAAGTAGTGAGATCTAAGACATGAGGAGAGTTAGGAGATCAATACCTACATTTATAAAATTGCAGGTATTCTAAAATACCCCTGCTTTTCATATGCAATTTTGTTAACAAGTTTGTATGATTAGTTCTGTGTCAAATGTAAGTGAGTGATGAAGCCACTTTGACCTCTGTCATTGATGGTATTTCAGTATTCAGTTTCATCCAAAGAAAAGATTTTTACTGGTAGTGCCCCATGTATGTAGAGGCTGGACACTGACAGGCATTGCCTACCTTGCGTCTGGTGAGAAAGGTGAGAAAGTGCCCCATGTATGAGTATTCCTCTGACAGTTTAAGAAGAGAATCAACTAATTTACTCTTCATTTCTATCACAAAATTCTTGATAGTTCATAGTTTCCATCCCATTCTTCACAACAGTCTTGGGAGGTCCTTGAGGAAAATCAACTAATTTACTCTTCATTTCTACCACAAAATTCTTGATAGTTTATAGTTTCCATCCCATTCTTCACAACAATCTTGGGAGGTCCTTGAGAAATTGGGATTATTGACTGAGGCAAACATGGAGATGAGTAATTGGCACTCAAAATTATATTGGAAATCAGTAAAAGCATCTGAAAGATCAATTTGAAAATCCAGAATGAACTATTGTGACCAGTGAAAGTGGAAGCAAAAAAAAAAAAAAACATTTTCATTCCTTCTTTTCTTTTCTTACTCATTTAAAATTTGGAGTTCTATCAAGTCTCTAAGATGATAAGGAAGTACAAAGTAGTAGGCTTAACTTTGTTAGTAAGACTTTTATGGAAAAGACGTTTGTTTTGATGGAAATATAAGGAAAAATTGATTTATTTAGTTTTTAAACCAAAAATAAAAAAAAACATAATGGACCTCAAAGATTCATTGGTTAGGTAAATGTGATGGTGACCCTGTTGGCTGCCCTGAGTGATTTGCCTCCCTCCCTGAATATAACTATCCTGAGTGATGTTCAGGCAGCAAACAGTAATATATCACCACCAGTCATACAAACCTGCGAGGAAAGTGATTTAAGGAAAGAAACATTGCTCAGAATACTGTGTAGATTAAAGTTGTACACTTTTCTGACATTGTTGATGTTGAAAATTGTAGTGACAATTTTTCTTAAAGTAAAAAGAATGATAAGTAAGGCTTAGGTATGTTGATTTTTACTTGATTGTGATTGATTTAGCTATGTCATTCAATTTGGATACACAATAATTACAGAGAGGGAGAGAGAGAGAGAGAGAGAGAGAGAGAGAGTATGAAATGGTATATTTCTAGCATTTATAGTACATATATATTAATATCAAGAGCTTTTTTGAGTGTTGTCAAACCATTTGGAGATGCTTTTCTACTATGACATTTCTGTTAAAAATGCACCATTACTGAGATTCATCCTTCCCTTCCCTTTGCTTTCTTTCTTTTTTCTTTTCTTTTTTTCAGTAACCCAGTTTTTGGTTGGGTTTGGTTGAAACCCATTGTGATGGAGAAGGGTGCTGTAATGAGATGAATACTTTCACATAACATCTGTTCTCAAGCTGGTGATCAATAAACACTCAAGCATATGGTTTAATCGCCTAAAGCTTTAGTAATATCTGAGTGGAGAAATCTGTGGCTGCAAGTGCATTCAAGGCTTAGATCTCAAGCTAGGTGTCCTGATTTATGCTGCACATTTCCTCATCAAGTTTGATGCATGTTTGAAAATTCGGTATTTATTAAGGATTTTCCTGAAACATTGTGGAAGTCTTGCCCAAGGCTGAACTCAGTCCTTCTTATATACTGGCTTATGAATTTCTTGTTTTCTTATTATTTGAATTGTTTATTTTTTTTGTTATCTTGTTATTATTTCTTTTTACCAAATGTAAATTGTAAAATGCAGATCAGTGCCATAGCCACTTCCAGTAAGTTATGAAGTTGGTAGTGAAATACTATATTAAAAAGTGCAAAGGAGGTAATGAAAATCCCCAAAGGCGAGAGTGGCAATGTATGTGAGTTAAATGATAATAAGCAAGTAACATCTCCCTTAGAGCTATGTGTTGAATAGCTGAGAACCCATCCCTTTCCTGAACCAAAGACCAGTTGCTGTCTTTTTTTATTATTATATTTATTATTATTCCATCATTAGTCAAACTGGGTATGAATCATTCCCTTTTTTTCTCACAGCTGGCTCCCGGTGACATCATTTGGGAGGTCAATGGGCAAGAGGTTGTTTCTTTCACCACAAAGGAAGGTCAGTTAAGTGGAGAAACACACATGGGCACGTAATGACCCTGAATGTTCTTGAGCGCAATTAATTCATGTCTTGTGTTCATCTTCCTGTTCTGTGCCACGTTTTATACAGATTGTGTCCTTAACCCCGATTGAATGAAATCACCCCACCCATTTATGAGAAGAATGTAGCTTGCGAAAAGAAATAAGTAAACCAAAGTGTGTTGAGCACTTGCCCTGTAATGGAGTAAAAGTGATTCCTTGAAACCTTCGTTTCCATAAGTTTAAGGGGAGCAAAGAGCACCGATCATGAGATAAACAAACAGTTTTTCCCCTTAAGTTTAATGGGAATTGTGTGTCTTGTGCCCATTCACAGCACTAATGTTTTGCCTTTGAATGATCCCCCTCCCACTCCCCCGACTTTCCCCGTTGAATGCAATAGAATCACTCGCACTCGGTTGACACACAAGTAACATGCATGGTACATACACCTTATTTTTTCCCCATTTGTTTTGTTATTTAAATGAACTGTGGATGGAAATGTGTGCAGTATAAATTATTATTGTTAATATTATTATTATTATTATTACTATTATTATTATTATTATTATTATTATTATTATTATTATTATTATTATTATTATTATTGCTGTTGTTGTTATTATTATCATCATTATTATCATTATTATTATTATTATTGTTGTCATTATTAATATTATTAATTTTGAAGTAGTTTTCATGATAACCCTTTTGTGCTTAGAACAATGGTACTTAAGTACCTTAGTAGAATAAATTACTTTTGAAATGGTACTTATATTTGAACGTAGAAATGTGAAAGTAACCATGTGTCAATGAACTTTCTATTTTCTTTTGTAAAAAGTGTACTTTTGAAAAAATTAAATGTGAAGCAAGCATCATTGTGTTGACAGTTTGGTGTGCCTATGAATGACTACCTCTCCCACTCCTTGACTTGATGGGAGACTATCCGTAACCCTGTGCTTGAAGGGGCATGCAACATTGTATTTCTCTCATTCTACCCAGTATGTGTTAGGACAAAGCCTGTTTAACATGAGGGATGACTTGGGTGCTTTTTAACTGTGCAGGAATTTATTATGCTGTGGTATATGCCTCAGTTGCTTCTCCAGCTAATGAGAGTGATGAAGTGTTAACCTACCTAGGAGGAAAGAAATATTTTCTTTCTTCCCATATTACTTAATGTACTGATGTTTCATGATGGTGTAAAATGTGCAGATCTAAAGCATATACAGTGTTCATTTTTTGGATGATGTCAGTCAGAGCTAACTGGTGTTCTCTTCTGCAGTGCTCAATTGCCTTCGCCTGTCATCATCAGAAGTCACATTAAAACTAAAAACAGGTAATGTTTTTTGGCTATCACATACATTTTTTAAGGTATGTATGCATATGTTTTGTATGCACATAATGTATGTTTATATTAGGAATAAAAAGTGCTGTCTGGTGTACTTTTTTGATGCATTACTTGCTCATCCATGAAGTTTTGTGTTATAAAGAAAATATTGCTGTTATGTAGAGGTAGTAATGGACATGAATAAGCTGGAAAGTAGTTTTTAGAGGTATTGTAAAGAAATGGATGGATAAATGGCATAAAGACAGGAAAATATATTCAGTACCTGTAAAAACTACTTTCCAGCTTACTCATTACTTACTCCATTACTGCAGGTATGTTACCCATTCTTTCTGGATAGAAAACTCAAACATTTAATTCAGTCATGGGCTAAGTCAGTATAGTAATGTGTCATTTTTTTTTCCATAATTTAGATTTATATGAATGATGTTTTTTTTTGTATCAAGTGACTTTAGTCTTGGTTTTTTATTCTTAGAAAATAAATAACAATCTGTGTGCTGCAGTGGAAATGAATAAACAGATAGGCAGCATCATGAATTTCTTGCTGACACGTATTATGAACTGTTGTGATCCACAGATGCAGCGGTACAGGAACGAGTGCGGCAGTACCTGGCCACCCCAAATAATTCTGAGGTTCTGAGGGCAGCTATTACCCAGGACGACCTCCAGGGTGTCAAACACATCAAAGCTAAGAAATCTGCAAGTCGGACACCCCCTGAGCAGTCGTCCTCCACTCCACCATCCCTCCCCAGCCCCACCTTGTCTGACGCATCAGACCGCACCTCCCTCAGTCACGGCTCTAATCACACAGCCTCGGAGAATGGCTTCCATTCGAGGGACCAGATGCCAGCAGAAAATGAGCGCAACACCTTAAAGAAGCCTAAAAGTGAGGCATACTTGATGACAGGTGACCTCATCCTGAATCTCTCGCGGACTTCCCACGACGCCAGCTGGCTCCCGCAGCAGAAAACTGTCGATGACCTACGTAAATCAGGCAGCTCGAGCGTTCCTACCAGCCCCAACGAGGCAAATGTCTGTGGGGGCCGGCTGGTCAAGCGTGACCTGGGAAGTCCGCAGAGCTTGTGTTCGCCTGTGTCCGTTGATAACCATGCTAGTGGTGGCGTGAAATTTACTTATCCTCCAGCTGGATCCTCCGTCAGGATATCCAAGTCGGAGGACCAGCTGCAATACCAGAAGGATGGTAATATGTGTGCTGTTAATATAGAGCTTGAGGATGATGTGACGTCTTCACTTAACACTCTGTTGGACACCTGTGATGATCCCAGGTCCTCCCCCTTGCCTCCCCCACATGAAGATCGCATAATATGGACCTTTAATGCCCCTCACACAACCTCCCCAGACAGTGTGCGGTCAAGTCATGACTCTGACAGTCCCCTGATCAGGTCTCCCTCCCCAGTGTCCCCTCAGTCTCCCACCTCCTCCATGCAATACTCATGCAGTGGGGTGTATGACAAGATGTGCAGTGGCCGGGACTCCTTAGGCAGCTCTAACAGGTCAGACAATGTGTGCTCTAACAGCTCCAGCTTAACCAGTCCCGACACAGACGTTCCAGACGAGCTGGAGTGGGACGATACTACCCCAACCCTCCATCTCTCCTCCCCTTATACTAACTCCTTTGCTGCTAAGGAATTGCTTCCCAACGGACACGGAATGGCTGCTGAGGGCCCCAGCCGTGCCTCAGAGAGAGCAAGGGCCAGACGGCAAGATGAGAATCGCATTGTAATTAAGGTAGAAGGTCCAGATGCAGCTCCAGGTGGCAGGCGACGGCCCCAGCACCTACAGAAGTCAGCTGATGAACCATTTCCCCCACGAGACGAGGTTGCGCGTGATCCTGACCTAACCCCCACTAACACGCGTCCCACAACCCCTGGCTCCGGCACGCTTTCCCCAGACACCCTGGCATACCAGGAGCTGCGGGAGTCTGAGGATGAAATTACATGTCTTTCAGAGGAGGATGGAACAGGCAAGGCATCCTCAGTGCGTACTTCCAGCACCACCTCACCACCTTTAAGTGAGGATGAGAGTGACATAGATTCCTTGCACAGCTTCCACTACAGCCCCAAGGCAGTGGACATCCCCTCAGCAGTGCGGCTAGCCAAGCGACTCATCACTCTGGATGGCTTCAAGAAGTCTGATGTATCAAGACATCTCTCAAAGAAGTATGTTGTTATTCAGAATGTTTTTACATCTATTTTAATATGCAAACAAATCTTTTCCTACAGAAATGTGTTTATCATGGGAATGGTATTTTCCAGTTGTCACATTGGATTCTGTTTGGCTTGAGTGAACAATGTTCATTCTTGTATACTAATACTTTGCATCTGTGGGAGAAGACAAGTTTGCATTACATCTAAAGAGTGAGACCAGACCAAGGATGTATTAAAAATATTTATAAATATTTCTAGAAGAAATTCTGAGATGAGGGAAACCTGTTTCCACCAGTATATTTTTTTTATTTTTTTACTTTTATGTAGGAAGGGCATCAGCTAAGGGCAACAAGAGTGTAAAAAAAAAAAAAGGACCCATTAGTGCTGGTCCTCAAAGTGAGGTCAATGAGAATCATCCAAATTTGAATTATACTTGATTTGTATGTGTATACTTTATCCCATTTTATTTATTTATGTACATATTAATTTACTAAGGTTACTAAATGTGTGCTTTACTGCTGGCAAGCTGCCACAGAACTGGACACAAGTACATGTGTAGATCCCTTATACAAAGAAAAGGGAATAGACAGGAATGTTCCAGTTATCGAGTTTGGTGAGTGTGGTTGGAAATGCATATGGTAGGGTGCTGGTAAGGAGAAGGAACAGAGAATGCCATTCAAGAGGAAGGTTTTAGAAAGAGAAGAGGTTATGTAGACCAGATTTTTTTGCAGTAAGACAGTTGTTTGAAAACTTTTTTGGGAAAGGGAAGGAAGTTTTTTTAGCCATCCATGGACTTTAAGGAACTGTATGATAGGATTGACAAGAAAGGATTTTGGGATGTGCTGTAAGGATACAGAGTTGGAGGCAGGTTGTTGGAAGAAATGAAGAGTTTTATCTAAATAGCAGGGAACTAAATGCACCTACTCCTACACCACTGCATCTGATATATTATCTATATACTAGACTGCGATCCCTTTTAATAACCAAAGCAAAATGTTGCACATTGTCTCATTGTAAGAATAAGAAATAGAGAGGAGGATTACCCAATCTTGTTTTTCCATTACTTTTAGTTGCCTCTTACAGTGCTCAGGAAATGTGTAAGCAGTATTCTTATAAGCAGGTTGTTTCCACTACATGCTTACTACTTACTACTTATTGAATTTTCATGTTTGAACTTTGCAGTCACTGATATTAATAGTAGTGGCTGGCATAGGAAATTACTGTATTTTCTAAACTAGTTTTTGGTGATGCAAGATTCTATCATATCAAATAAAGTCATCTGGATAGCTTATTTGAAGTGAGGCTAATGAATGTGCAAATAAATATAGTTATCTATATCTCGTCTACCAATACATGTAGGATTTATTTTGTCTGATTTCTTTGATAGATTGAGTGTTATATTCATTAACAAGACATTCAGACTTCAGTTCAGTAACTGCCCATGACTTGAGTGTATCTCTTACAGAAATTATATAATACCCATATTAAACATTTGTATGTTAAACTTGTATTGACAAATTAGCCTGTCTGTAGTCAGAGGTAGATTATAACTAACTGGTAGCTGTACAAAAGAATAGAAAATACTTAGTAGAGATCACTAATACAGATGCAATTTTCAGCAATGAGTTCAGTCGAGCAGTGGCTGAAGAGTACCTCAAATATTTTGACTTTCGTGGTGATACCTTGGACAAGGCATTACGGAAATTTCTGGACCGGTTTTGTTTGGCAGGCGAGACTCAGGAAAGGGAGCGTGTTTTGGTGCACTTTTCACATAGGTTCCTGGAGTCAAATCCTGGGACATTCAACTCCCAAGGTGAGGAAAAGAGGATAAAACAGTTTTACACAGTTCTTGTTATTTGTTAGTTCTGTGTGTGTATGTGTGTGTGTGTGTGTGTGTGTGTGTGTGTGTGTGTGTGTGTGTGTGTGTGTGTGTGTTTGTATGTTTCAAACTGTGTAAAAGCCAAATCAGTGACAGTTCTGGCACAATACTAATTTATTATGGTGTTATAGAGACTTTTGCATACTTAAATATATTCTGCTCCCTATTTCCTAGATGCTGTGCACACCCTTACCTGTGCCCTGATGCTCCTCAACACTGACCTTCATGGACAGAATGTGGGACGAAAAATGACCTGTAATGAATTCATCGACAACCTAGCAGACCTGAATGATGGTGAGAACTTCCCCAGGGAAGTTCTGAAGTCCCTTTATCATGCAATAAGGAACCGGCCTCTTCAGTGGGCTATGTAAGTCTAGGACTTCTTTATATATTGTTGTAGTCATCACATTTTTTTTCTTTCTTTCTTTCTTTTTTTTTATCACTCCTTCCTCCATATGACTTGGTTCCTTAACTTTGCTTACAGGGACAGTGAGGGAGATGGAGAGGTAACTTCAACAAGTAAATCTGGAAGTGGCGAGGCAGAGATGACTGTGGGCAGTAATCCCTTCCTTACGCCACCCTCAGGCAATGGTGTGCAGTACAAAAAGGGATACATTATGCGAAAGTGTTGCACAGATCCCAATGGCAAGAAGAGTAAGTAGACATGATTTAATGTACTATAGATATTCTAAATTTGAAAACTTTGCTCCACAAATAGAAAATGCTTGTGATTGTTGTCATGTGTCATTAAACTGTGTGAAGTGATCCAACAAATAGTAGACAATTTCTGCATGACACTTAAGCAGTTACTTTTGTTATTAGTAGGGCTGCATCATGAATTTTATGTGATGGCGATTCATCCCACCACTTCTACCACTCGTACTGCATTATATTAAAAGTTTCCAAAACTGACTAAAAGTCCAGTTGTTAAAGTGGTATCTGTGCTGTTGGTGGTGGTGGTGGTGACCCAGTCTCTACCCCAGGTCAGTTGCTAAACTGGTATCACTGTAGATGGTGGACACACCTAAGTCCTGCTGTGTTACAGACTTTTCTGCTGCTTGGCTTGTGGCCTATCCTTGCATTGAGATTTTGATTGCCCACATTATGGTATGAGCTGAACACAAGCTGACCATCCTGCGTTAGATGTGATTTGTATCATAAAACTATTACATGTTAGTGGCAACCTGACTGTATTTTAAAAAAATGTTCAATGTGGTTCTGCAGATATGTTCCAAGTAAGCTTTGCTGCCTTGGTAATTTTTTGTTACTGCTGACAAACAAGCACATGAATACAGATATGCACATATCACAGATATACATATAAACTAAGTAACTACCAAACAGTTGCAAGTAATTTTAAAATTAATTAAGAAACAAAAAAAGAAAACTAATGTAAACTATTACAGCTGCCTTTGGAAAACGGTCGTGGAAGATGTGGTTCTGCGTGATTCAGGACTTGGTGCTTTACCTCCACAAAGATGAACAAGGGGCCAGGCGGGGACCTCAACATGCCCAGCTGGGACATAATGCTGTGCGCCTTCACCATTCATTGGCCACTCGTGCCCATGACTACTCCAAAAAGGAACATGTTTTCAGGTTGCAGACAGCTGATCAAGCAGAGTACTTACTGCAAACCAGGTAAATTTTTATGTAATGAATGAAGACTATAAATGTTAGGATTTCTGTGTACCTTTGTACTTGTGTTGGCACAGATGGTAGCACTTTGAAAGGGTCATAAAGAGCTTAAATGTAGCTTCTAGGGAGTGGATGTTGATAAGCCATTTAGAGACAGTTTAGTGTACAGATACAAAATACAAAAGGCCAGAACTTTTTGAGAATCTCACAGTTGGTAATATGATGTATGAATGGTGATATTCATTTGTGTGTGTGATCTAGATCATCTAAATGAGCAAATGACAGTTTTCAGTGATGCACTTCATAAATAGGCTTATTCACAGAAGGTAGAAGTATAAAAGATTATGCATATTTTTTTATTCCAATCAAAATCAGTTTTCAACTGCATTCACTTTCTCCTTAGTGACAGTAAGGAACTTCAGGCTTGGATTGATACCATCAACCTTGTTGCTGCAAGCCTTTCTGCTGCTCCGCTGCCAGGAGCTGTTGGCTCTCAACGCAAGTTCCAGCGGCCATTGCTCCCCTGCAGCATCACAAAGCTGAACATGGTGAGGGATTTCTTCCTTACCAGTCTTTTATGTCCTAATATCTTAAATCAGCTAGTTCTCTTAAGTGTGGTTAAGAATTTGTGAATTTCTTTCATTTTTTCCCATAAAATGTGAGTGTTATGATTTTTCACACGTTTACTTTTCTTGTGATACAGACCATATCTGGTCTTCCAATGCAAGTATCCACACAGCTAAATTCAGCCTGTGCATGCACACACACAGCACACACCAAGTATGGTTAACACACTTGGCTCACAAACAAGAAGGCCAGAGTTTGAGTTTCGGGTACAGTGAGGCATATAGACGAGCCTCTTAGTCTAGCAACAAATAGGTATGAGATGTAAGCCAAGGGATTGTGACCTCATTATCTCAGTGTATGATGTGTGAGTGATCTCAATGCTACTTAGAGATCAATTGTTCTGAGCTCTTAGCTCTTTCTGTATGGGAATGGATGGCTGGGTGACCAGCAGATAACCTTAGGTGAACTGCACACTCACACACACAGTAATGAGGTTCAAACCATCTTGGAACAGAGTGAACAGCTGGAGGATCACACCAAGCGACTGGCCCAGTTGGAGCAGGAACTGGAAGATCACAAAGCTCACCCTCCAGAAAAGAACAGCAAAGCACACTCTATGTCCAACTACCGGGAGAAGGAAGCATATCTCATTAAGGAGGTGAATTTTTCATGATCACTTACCTATTCCATTATAAAATTTTGGATTTTCTGTTTTCTTCTCTCATTTTGTAATTGATAATGTTATATATTCAGTGTGCTGGCACTGTACCACAGTGCCAAACCCAATTTGGTCAAACCCAAGCCCAAATGATTTCAAGGGCAAACTTCCAATTTCTTGGTTGTATCCAAGATCATAGATATTAGATTGTTGAGCTTATATATGTGTACAGCCAAAAGATTACTTAATGGATGCTACTCATAGAGTTTAGGACTTTGTTGTGGGGAGGGAATTACTAATCATATATCAAACTGACTGATCATTAACTTTCAGGTCAAGAGGTATCGAACATATGTTTACCTCCTTCGTTCTAAGTTGAATACCCAGTCACCTGGACAGCAGCAACAAATGCAGCAACAACAGCAGCAGGCTACAGGGGAGGGAGAACTGCCAGTGTTTGAAGTTCACCCTCCAGGAGAGGAAGGACTAGAGGAGGTTGGGGTGGAAAGTGCCAGGGTAGTGCCACCTCCTATTCCAGAGCGAGTGCGACCCAGCGACAGGTACAGTTACCAACAAGCCATTCACCACAATGCCTTCCTCTGACCCACCATGGCTGCTGCTGTTGCTGCCGGCTACGCCGACCACATTCAGCATTACCATCACCATCATCACCACCACCTCCACATCCTTCTCTCCTGCATCCTTTCATCACCATCGTCCCTTGCTTCCCTTGGTCTTGCTGTGCCTCTGTCTGTCTTCTAACTATGCAGAGGAAGATTGTTCTTCTTGTGTTGTTTTCACTTAATCCAGACTTTCTTAGTGCTTTAATTCTTGTTTATGCATTTTGCAGGTTACATCCAAAAGTATCCTTGAGATTACAGTGTGTCCTAAGTAAATAATCTTTAGAGAAAATGTTTTGTTCTGCAGAAATCATTCGACACAAAATCTGAATACTTAAATTAAGAACTTAAATTAAGAACTTACTGTAAATGCAGTAGGTGTTATTATTGCAACAAAATCAATAAATTGTGTGCAAAATTTTCATGGCATCTTGATGGATGTATCTTAAGTAGTGAAGTATTAATCTTCTACTTTAGTAACTTATTACTTATGCTACTACTACTACTACTACTACTACTACTACTACTACTACTACTACTATTACTACTACTGTGTAGTAATATTATGATTACCTCTTAATTTTGCATCTGGTTAATCAAATAATTCAAATGACAACAGATAAAATTAAGCTATGTTTAAGATTGTATTCACAATGCTCATCATCTCTTAAAATATGATAGCGATAATTCTCCTTGGACATATTCTCACTTGTTAGATTTGAATTTGTGCCTGGGAGATATTCCTTTCCCTAAATCAGTAAGAAAATTATATGGAAAAGATAGCATTGTGAAGTGAACATTATGTGAGATACAATCCTTTACCCAGTATGGTGACAGCTGAGGACCAGAGTGATCTTTACTGTTTTTTGGGGTGTGATGTGGGTACTGTTGCCTTACACCTCTATGAACTGTGGCAGCAACTGGAAGAACACTGAAGTAATGGGTGATTGTGTTATAGCAGTCACCTCCAGTCTTTCCAGGGACTTGTTTGTGTGTGTGTTGTGGATATATATATATATATATATATATATATATATATATATATATATATATATATATATATATATATATATATATATATATATATATATATATATATATATATATGAATGGATGGATGGATGGATTTCCCTTGTGGCGAATCATTGGCAATCTGTGAAATGTGTTTTAAATCATTAGAGTGATAGATTGTGTTGTTTTAGTGTCATTACCTATATAAGGAAATGATCATGTTAGCAGATCATCAGTGGATTGACATTTTATCATCTTCTATGTGGGAAAACTTTTCAATAGATAGCAGTTTAAAGTGTTGAACTATGATGCTTCCTTTGTTATATCGAAATAGGATGAGATCATGGAACAAAACCTTTTGGTATCCACACAGATACTCGTATATTTTGTTAAGAGTTTGCAAACTTCACTACTTTGATGTTTGATAATTTTCTATGACTAAGTTGTCCATAAAATATTTTCTTGGCAATTTCTCCCTTTTGGTGAAAACATTTTTATGAAAACTGGAACTATAGCAATTTAATATGTAATTATTATCCAGCAAGAGCTTATTAGTGTAATGAAGTATCATATGGCTCTCACCAAAGAAAACAATAAGTATATCATTGAATTCTTTACAGGAAGTCTTCCTCCATTATTTAAAAAAAAATGTTTTGCAAGTTTGATGCAGTCATTTAAAATTATAGTCTCCATTGCATGTGCTTACCAATATCATTACCCATCCAACATTTCCTTCTCAGAAATGGTTCCTACACTAGCTTAAAACTCTTATTGAATGCACATAACAAAGTGATATTTATGCAGGTTAGTACAGGTGTAACATTGTCAGTAAATTCAACATCAGTGCACATTCACAGTTATGTAAACATAGAAGAAATAACTCCAGGAGATATTACTACAAGGTTGTGTTTTCAGTGTGCTGCTCACAAAGGGTGTATTTCCCCAGCAGTACCACATGCCTGCTGGGGAAGGTGTTGAAGAGTAGTGTTTCTTACTCTCTTTTCTATGGTGTCTAATGGTGATTTCTGGCCTCTTGTAATTTTATCATCATTCTGTTTATATATATATATATATATATATATATATATATATATATATATATATATATATATATATATATATATATATATATATATATATATATATATATATATTATTTATTATTTTAGTGTCAATGTTGCTATTTATATGCGATCATATTTTAAGGCACATTTGCTACTTGCTTCCCAAATGATTCCATTGAGAAGTTTGAGAGTGATAAGAACCAAAGCAGTTAAATGTTATAAGTAAAGCAACATTTGCTTACACACACACACACACACACACACACACACACACACACACACACACACACACACACACACACACACACACACAAATTAGCTTGAACAGTAAAATTGAAATTTAGATACAACATAATTGGGTTACCATGAATAGCCCCATCACATAAAAGAATTGAATTTTTGTGCTCAAGTCCCATTCCTCTTAAGAATTTAGATATCAGAAGTAGCTAGTACTTGTATTATATAGATTAGTAAATATGGAAAACAAGTATGCAATGAGAAAGAAACATCATGAATATTACAGTTATTTTGGAAGCATGAAGTTGAGTGTAGTGAATCCTTGATTTTCTGGACAAAATGGGGGGAGATGCTCAAAGAGATCCGTATTTTTTTTTTCTCTCTCTGAAATAACATTAATAGTAAAGAAATATTTTATTATGATACACATACCCCTGCACTTAAAGTAGATCAACATGGAAATTTGAAATTTTACATTGGTATTTAGTGATACTTAACGTGAAATTAGCATGTTATGTAATTAACTTTTTTTCTTTTTTCGAGATTTTGCCTTGCTTTCTAGATATCCAGAATATTAATGTGCAGGAAATCGAGTGTCCATTACATTTTCATATAGGTCTTTTTTTTGGTAATATTTATTACTTTAACATCACATGATTCACTTCAAGGAGATATCAAAATGCTCTTCTCTTTTCATTGCACTTTTATGCATTCTTAGTGCCATGATATACTTGTACTCTTCTCTGTTTCATTGTTTCCACCTTGTCTGTCTCCCTCCTCATAATGAACTCTAAGGTTCTGAATACATTAGTACCCATGAGGTTTAGTCTGTACCGGGTTGAAATCAACTTCAAAATTGGGTAACTGAGATAAGACATGCTTTGTCTCATTAAGAATAAATTTTATGATGATAATGTATAGGGGATGGAGAAAGTGTGCTATTTGTTTTTCATTTCCATATCTCAGTTTATCATTGAATTTAACTTGTTTTGGGTTGCTGCATACATTATTTGTGATATACACACTCAATAGAATTTTTTGTTGAAATTTTCATAGCTCACACTATTTATAATTTGAGTTTTTTTTTGTTTCTATTTTGTACTTTCCAGACCCTGCTGTACATTATGCTCCTTCTTTTTAAGACTTTTCTATATGTCATATTTGTATTCATCATTCTGTTTACTGCATGCCCACTTCAAGTCAAAGCTCCCAGTCCACATCTTCCCATTTCCCTCTTTCAGAACAGGTTATATGTATGTATCTAAGCTTTTACATCTATTGAAAGAGTAACTCAAAACATTGAGGTAATGTGGCCATATTTGACAATTATATTAATACTCCTTGTCACTCAGTAATACATCAGTTTGTAATATAATTTTGAGGGAAGATGTGTTTAAGAGAAAAGTTTTCCTAATGTTATACATGATAACTCTCAACACAAAGTTTTCCTTATACATAAACTAATACAGAGCACTCTTGGTATTCATGATTTTGTAAGTCATGAATTGGGGGATACACAAATTCTCAAAAATCTTTCAGGATTTTGAAGCTTATCATTGATAGTGTCTTGAGAGGTTAAATATTGTCCATTTTGGTTGTGGAAGTTGTAAGTATATTTGGAAAAAAAGTCAGATCTCCATTCTGAGGTTGATTTTTTTGCCAGATAAGGGGGAGAGAGAGAGAGAGAGAGAATCAGATCTCTTAGATCTGTCACCTCTTTTAGGTCTAGACTCAGACTTTAAGCACTCACTCTTAACAACATATCCAATGAAGACACAGAATCTCCCTCTCCAACATGCTTTACCTCTGCACAATAAATGGACAAATGTTTACAGGCCAACCACTATGTTTTGTCAACAGTTTACCTGATAAACAATATGAGGGATGTTGACTTCCATAATGTTGTAATGACATTACAGGAATAGTGAATTCCAGTATTAGAAATTCCTTACTTTACTACAGTGATAGTGATCATTGAAAAGGAAAGGAGGACAAGTAAGATATGCCATAAACAGGATTTCAATAACCTTCATGAAAAATATTGTAAACGAAAGCCAATCCTGCAAGATTTGTAGGATAATGCTTCTATGTCATGTTCACACAAACCAACAGTTCTCAACAAAGACATGACACCATTGCCTGACTTCTTGGTCTTTATCCTTTCAGCAAGTAAAGAAAAATTTTTATACTCTAAGAAGGCATCAGTCATGAAATACAAGAGTTCCATAACACTTGAGGTTTATAAATTTTAGTATTTATTTTAGAAGTCAAATGGTTGTGAACACCAAGGGTACCTGTATTGAAGTATATTTGTTTGTAGTCTAAACATGCAAAAAAATTGTTCAGACAGCACACAGTAGACAAGATAGAAGACACTTTAGAAAAGTTGATATGCACTCTGGTCTTCATTACTACAAAATTGGTAGTAGCTGTTTATGGGACCTTTATGTGTGAAGTGAATGGTGTAGTTGAGTCTGATTCAAGTTTCCTGTTAAGTGAAACCCTAATGTTGCCAGGTTTTGCTGTAATGTCAAATGTGCATTTTATGAGTGTCCACAAATAAATTTTTCTTTTAAGTTCAATCAGTGATAGTGTTGATCATCTACTGTGATGTTCATGTGGTAGGATAATAGTGTGTAGCTTGTTTTTTTTATTTTTATTTTTTTTTATTTAATACTGAGACCTTCATCTGTGAAGCCTTGTTGATGAGTATTACTTAAAAGCCTTAATGTTTATATTATTGCTGCCTGTTTCATGTTCTTGTTGACATTTGCTCAACCCTTAAATGTCAGCTATTGTTTTCATAGAATGTTTTTCCAGTGTAAGAAGAAAATAATTTATTAATATTATTAATTTATCTATTTATTTATTTAATTAATTTGTATTTATTTTGTTATTTAGATATCATGAAGTATCTTAATTCACTGAATACAATGTTGAAATTTAAATTGTCATGACACACTAGAAGATATGAAATATAGCTACATTTGGCATGAAACAGTATCCTGCATGGCTTTGAGGCAGTTACAACTAAAGTGCCATGAAGGTTGCCTGGATGGTGAGGGGACAGTAGACTTTACATTTTTGCTTTCTTCCTCTTCAGAGTAGGTATCAGTTATACAGATTGTTTGTTTCCCTGTAATGGTTTAGATATATAATATATTTTGTTGCTTTTACTCTTCTCTGGAGTGAGATGGAGATAAAAGATGGTATTACTTTTCATAATGAAAAGAACTATATAATTTGGTGATGGTGAAGAGGATAGTGAATATTGGATGATGGGTTAGACTGTAAGGATTTAGAGAGTGAAAAAGATAGTAAATAATGAGGAGATAAATATGATGGACAGAGTAGTTAAGAAATGAAATTAGATTGTGAGGAGCTAGGCAATGGTGAAGGCAGGATGGGCAATAGTGGAAGAGATAAGCCAGAATGTGGAGAACATTCATAATGCGTGAGTAGGTTTAAGAAAGGAAGAGTCAGATCAATGGTGAAAAAGGGTCATAAAATGAAGATGGAAAAGCTATTGAAAAAGATCAAACAAAGATGAAGGGTGCTGATTAGGGAATGTAGTGAGGGAAGGTACTGTGGGGAGATGAGGAAGATGATGAGGGGATGATAGGTGGAAATAGGTAAGTATATATTTTATACAGGGACTGCCATGTGTAGAGCTGATGCCTTCTTGAAGCTTCCCTTATTTCTTATGTTCTTATGTTCTTAAGACTGGTGTGGTGAGGAATGAGGTGAGGAAGTGTGCTATGGTGAGGAGTGAAGTAAGAAGGAAAGTGAGAACAGTGTTGTGTTTAGGAATGAGGTGGAGAACAGTAAACAACATTTCTGTTGAAGAAGTTAAGTTACTGCCTTTGAACATGTGTTTTGCACTGTCCTAAAGCAGGCACATGCATGATGCCAACATTTTTATTCATAATTCATTCATTATCCTTTCTTATAGTTTTCATTATATATTTCACTATACACACCATTTCCTCACTCATATTTACATTAAAAAAAAAAAACTGGGAAACTTCCTGTTTTTACTTTATTTCATGTTCTTTCTTGTAGCTTACATATTTTTTTATTATTTATTTTCTTGGAAAAATCCTTGCTGTGGGCTCAGTGGTAGTCCATTATTGGTCTTATCTTAAATCCATATTGCTCATAGGAATTGCCATACAGCAAAACTAGTAACGAAACTGGGAAAATTTGTGTCAAACATTCAAAATGTGTCATGCACAAAGTTGCCTATCTGAGTAGAGCAGGGGCAGTTCCATTATGGAAACAAAGGCAATTATTTGAGGTTTAAAAGCAGCATCTGTAAAGCAGATATGCTGGATCTCAATTTGAGATGGGCTGGTCATGTTTTCAGTGATCATGCGATCTTCAGGAAAAATGATCCCAGCAATGTAGTGACTATGAAGCATATGCTAGATTTTTCTTTCATATTATTTGATAATACTGTATGAGTACATAACAGAAACATGGAGATTGAAGAACAGATCCTGCCACCAGCTAAAAACTAACCATAAAATTAAGTTCAGATAATCATTCAACACCATGGTATATTGGCAAGGTACTCATTCATTATGGTACCACATATTTGAATAAAATGCTTTTCTTCAAATATTTACTCCCTCAAAACATAATAATTTGTGTAGCATGGATTTAATGATATACATATTAGCAAATTCTTTTGCCTGCAAAAAAAAATATTTGGCAGTAATAAAACAGTGAGGCATTTGGGATTACTTTATGGATAGTTGCTGATCTGAGTTAGTGTTTTGTGGAGTACTTGCACAGATAAAATAACCTCAGTGGTTGCAAGAGTGAGTTTTGTGTGAGTTTATGAAGAACATGATTTTAAAAAATGCAAGTATTGAGTCACAAAATGACTGCATTTGTGGTTGAAAAAATAGGCTGAAGTAGTAATTTATCATGAAAGAGCTTCTGCTGTGGCTATCATTTGGTATGAAAAATGATAATGAGGATAATGTAATTGTGTGAAAGACTGTTAAGAGAGTTGTGAGATAAGCATCAAAAGTAAGATGGAAAATATGAGAAAGTCATGTGTCTTTGAAGTACAAAAAATTAAAGTTGATATATTCTAGGGCATCTTATGCATATTATAATATTAGGCAGCTTGTTTGAGTTTGGATTTGCAGAAAGAAAAAATGGAGGCCTAAGTTTCATTTCTTTTTGTTTGAATACTACTTTTCTTGAGAGGATATTTAGTGAACAACCTGTATGCAGGTTGATGAATGATATAAAGTCTGAAAATCGAAAGACAAAAACCACACACAGTTCTGCCACTCTTGCTCAGCATTCCAAAGATAACCATGATCATATGTAATATTGAAAAAAAGAAAATTCTTAAAGAAACACTGAGTCACCAATTTATATTTTGCATTTTTTAAAGAGTTCATGCAGTTATTTTGGATTTTTTTTCAAAAGCCATCCCAGTGAATATATATATATATATATATATATATATATATATATATATATATATATATATATATATATATATATATATATATATATAATGTGTACACATACAGGGTGTTCAGGTAATATGTAGTATTTATTTTCTTAGATTTGAGTTACTCTTTGGAAGGAGTTGTCATCCCATTAGCTAAAGGATATTACATTGTTATGTCACTTCCATCCTCCTCTCTTGGTCTTGGGCTAACACACTATCCTCAAATGCCAATCCAGTCACTCACTCATCGGTTAGCACTCATCCTTGTACATAGCATTCTCAAAAGTTGGGTCTAGATGCATACAGTTGCATGAATTATTTCACCTGTATCAGAAATGTATTGTTGTTAAACTGGATAAGAATGCACTGAATATGGCTGAGTATCAGCTGATGAGTAGATAGGTGAGAAACTGGTTGGATTGGTGGTAAATTATCATGTAAATAGGAGAGGATGGAAGTAAATGACAGTGTAATTACTTCACTGTGGCTAATGTACAGAGCTTTTCCAAGGAATAGTACACCCGGTTAGAATAAGCCAGACAAGCACCATCTAAAGTTAGCACATTTCCTGTAACACATGCTCTCAAATGGTGTTTCTTGTTTACAGTACGTTTTGAGAAAAATTTAATGAACATTTCATATAGACAGCATAATGTAAATTGGGCACTTGCCGTTTTCTATGTAAAGTAAAAATATGTGTATGTCATAATTTTACTCTGTATAGGAGGAA
This sequence comes from Scylla paramamosain, assembly GCF_035594125.1. NCBI lineage: Eukaryota > Metazoa > Arthropoda > Malacostraca > Decapoda > Portunidae > Scylla > Scylla paramamosain. Next base: position 19,173,780 of record NC_087178.1, read on the forward strand.
CAAATTACAGGTATATTTATATTATTAAGGATATTATTAGGATGTGTATGTAGATAATGTTTATTATTGAGTTTTGGCAATCTCTTGGAGAATCTTGGAAATAGATATGTGAATCTTGAAAATAGTTATGTGAAATATCATAGTCTCAACTGACAGCCTAGACATATATATAAATATATATATATATATATAGTATATATATTTTTATAATTTTGGTTGTTCACTTTTCATCCTATTCATGAATATAAGTCAAACTTATTATTATCAAAGTGAAAGGAGAGCAGCAGAGGTAGGATGATGTGTTACAATGAATAAAAAGAAAAGAAAAAAGTAATGTTCAAGGAATATTACAAAGTGAAGGAACAAGATGATGACATTAAGGAAAAACATCATCTTTATGGGGCCTTTGCTTACATTAGCCACCTGCCTAACTGGGTATTAGTTGCTTGGATCACAGGTGAATGCCAATATAAGATTTTGTGCCAATAATCTCACTGTAGGGTGTCTGGATTTTGATTAGGAAAGATTTACTTGGGTAGTTTTTAAGAGCTTGGCTATAAAGATACTTGTATTGATTTATGAGTAGAGTTCAAGTATTCATACTATCCCATGAATCTTGCATTTAACCTAATAGGTGTGAATCTTAGAGTATGTTGAATATGAAATACTAACAATGTTCTTTTAGGTTTGCAGGAGGCATAGAAGTAATCATACCTTTATTGTAATATTGTGCCTCAGTGGATGTGTTTGTGATACACGTTTATTTATTGCCCTAGTGGGTACTCTGTATCACGTATGTTTACTTTCTTGAAATGAAATGTAACAAAGCAGTTCTAATGATGATGATTTTGAAATAAGATTCCTTCCATGTTGAAGAGGAACAGTTGAGAACTTGGTATACAAGTATGGACATCTCTAAATACTGAAAGATATTGCTAAGGAGTTGTGTGAATTAAAACATTAAGTAGTTTTTTTCTCTTTGCTTACTACTAATATAATCTGTGGTATATTAGGTATTATTGTATCATGTCAGGAAACAAAAGATCAGTTGTACTTGGGTCTCTTAAGTAATATTTACTTAATGTACTTTAAAAAAAAACTATAAAAGTCTGTGATAAGTGGCAGTTGATAATGATAGTTGAAAAGAACAAATTAACTTTAGTTTTCTATCTTCTCAGCATCAATCTTAATTAACATTCCTGCTAATGTAATTTATGATTCTGTTCCAAAGCACCATTTAGGTAAATAGGAAACACATTCTCTCTCTCTCTCTCTCTCTCTCTCTCTCTCTCTCTCTCTCTCTCTCTCTCTCTCTCTCTCTCTCTCTCTCTCTCTCTCTCTCTCTCTCTCTCTCTCTCTCTCTCTCTCTCTCTCTCTCTGTTATTTCTTTGCTGCCATAAGAAAGCAAATAGCACAATAACTTGAATTTTATTCTCTTTAGTATTCACATTCTTTCTATCTCCTTATCCTTTTTAAGGTCTCTAACTTTTTCATGCCTCATTTCTGTGTTTTGCTTTATGCATGCATGGCAACAGTGACCCCACACCCTCTCAGAAGAAAAAAAAAAAAAAAATAGGAGGAAGGCTTCCATTAAATAGAATCTCAAGGTGCTATTTCCATACTTCCAATACTAGAGTGAGATCATGCACCAGTTAATTTTCAATTTACTCTTTATTTCATGTAATCATGAAGTCATTATTAGGTTTTATGTCTTCAGTTGATTAAGATATAATGAAGTAAATGATTCAGAACATATGAAGTGTGATCATGTAATGATTTAATACTGTAATCTTTCATGAGGTTTTTAGTATGATTCATGGTGCTGAGAAGAAAGAAGTTCTGTATGGAGAAATTTTGCTTGAGAAACCATACTACAACTGTATACAGGTTTATCTTTGTGCTTTGTATTCTACAGTACAATCTCAATGGAAGAGACATATGGGGGAAGGGAACAAGGTTTTACTCAGGGGAGGACAAAATGCAGTAAGAAAGACAAAATATTTCTTATTTATAATCTTTCCACAAGACTATGAGGCTGTAGGTAATCCAGGATGACAGTGTGATATAAAGTTTTCTTTGTTCCCTAAAATAACATTTTGTCTCAAAGAAGAAATATTTATATAGCCATTAGGTATTTTCTCACCTGTTTATTTATTTTTGTATTAGGTGTTCATTAATACAGTTGAGTGGGAGGATATTAAGGGATTTTTTATTTTTTTCATTTATTTATTTTATTTTCTTATTTATTTTTATTTTTTTGACTATGAGTAACAAGAATTCGATAAGAGTTCCCCAAGAGTTCACATTAAAGGAAACATGACTGAGGCAACACTGAACTATATTTGTTAATGTTGGTCACAACACTTAAATGTGGTGCATAATACTGTACATTTTTTTGTTAATTTATATTTGACATTACTAGTTAATCCATACATTAATCTCTTAGAAGTCTTGTTACAAGTAGTCATGCAGTAACTTGGTATACTTGTAGAACAGGTGTCATATTTGAAGGTCACTTTAGAAGAGATGAATGAATATATTGTAGTGATTGTTGGACAGTCAAATTGTAAATTTTATGTCTTATGTTAACACTGCATTGTATCTTTTGTAGTGCCTTTTTTTTTTTTTTTTTTTTTTTTTGTGTGTGTGTGTGTGTGTGTGTGTGTGTGTGTGTGTGTGTGTGTGTGTGTGTGTGTGTGTGAATAAGTTATTTTTTTAATTGATAATAATATTTTCTTTTTTACCAGAATCATTCTGCTATTATTATTTACATGAAAATCTCTTGATTAATTTTTAGAACAGTTGTACTCAAACATTGTGATATGAAGAGCGTCAATTATTATAATGTCTTCAATGCATATTATATACTTATGCTGTTAGCCACAACATTGATATTATTGCCTTGTGTATATAACTTGTATTTTTGAACTTGGGACAAGAGCCTTAAAATAATGATACAGACCCTGTAGATAGACTTTTCATGTAAATATACAAATTTTGTGATTGTACTTTGTGTTTGACTGGAAAATATCATAGCTTTGGAATCATTATGACTAACTTTTTTTCTAACTTAAAAATGAAACATCAATTGTATTTATTTAGAAAATTCATCATATTTGTATCATATTTATTTTTAAGCTCAAATACTTCATCGAAGCTTTACTTTTAGGTTGTATAAAAACAACAAATATGAGTCTCAAGACATCTTTAAAGTTTGTGGTGATATCTTGCAGTTCCCTGTTAGAGAACTGGTTACTGGTGCAACCAATGTCCAGGCCTTGATGTAGGCAGTCATGGTGTGAGGTGGCATGTGGTATTGAGACTACCAGTTTTCATTCTGAGACAACTAGCAATGATTACCAGATGATGTTAATATATGTGTCATAAATTCCAGTTATCTGGGCTGGCTGTAGTCATAATTATCCCAATGCATTTCTTTGTCAGTCTCTTGTGGACCAGTTATCTGCTACTCTGTAGAATCCTATCACTGCCACTCCACCAAAAATGTATGGCATCAGGGCTTTGGTTTATTCAGTATTATCATTAATTGTAATCAGCACATGCAATAGCAAGTAAAGTGTGTGCTAATGAACTGATAAAAAACAAGTGTAACATTGCAAATTTTTTATTTATTTATTTATTTTTTTCTAAGGAAAAGTGAGACATCGCATACAGACTACAGGACAGTATATGATCTTCCCACTTATATTTACTTTCATTAAAAAAATAAATAAAAAAAAATAAGAAAATGCAGAACCAAAAGATGCCTTCTGTAAGACAACTTCTTGATGCCACTACAAGTTAAAATATTACATAACTTCTATTCTTAAATATAATTAACAGACTCATTTGCCCTTTGAGTTTTATGAGCTTTAGGATATGAAAGGATACTTTTCTCCCATCCCACAAGTTAAAGGTCCAATATAAAGAGACAATTGAAATTTGGATGCCTTTGATTGGTAGTTAAACTAACATTGCATGTTAATACTGTAAGAGTTTCCATGTTGACATTAATTACCTCTCATTGCAGGATTGTTAAGTAAGCAAACGTTCCATAGTGATTTGCAAGTGATTTCTGACCTTGCTGTTTCATGTGTGCTTCTCGGTTGTTATGTGAAAATTTAGTTCACATGGAGGTGATATCACAAAAACTACCTTTGATTGGCAGCTTCCTCTCTTTTTAAGCAAATATTCCACATATATGCAGGCAACATTAAAATAAATTATCCATATATTTTAGATTAATGTAAGCTTTTCTTGTCACTACCCATATCTAATAATGTGCATAATTTTTTTTCTTCTCACAAAAGTTTGCATAGTATAAATTGCATAAATTGCTATGGAGCTTAAGCTTTTCCTACAGGCTACATTCATATTAACAAAAACTGCTTAACACAAGAATGTGGAAACTCATATAGCAGTTGAAAATTTGCAAAGTTGATGCCAGTGATCTCTCTGCAGAAAAAAGTGGTGCATAAGTTTTGGTTACCACTATTACTGTCTTTTTACTAATAATTCTTGTGTAATCAGCTAACTTTAGTGGATGTAGCAGCATATAGCTTCTCCATGGAACTTACAAATGCTGCTGCTAGTGACAATTCCACAAAGGTAACCTGCTTGTTTTCTTTGTCAATTTTCATCTGAGCAAATAGTTGATTACATGGATAAAATGCTTACCAGAAAAAAAAATGTATACCTGCATTTTAGCCATGAAATGAAATATTCCCTTTGTCATATGAGTGAAATATACAGTATTTAATAGTATTCATGATTGCACACACACACACACACACACACACACATTTTATCTCTAAGTAAAGAAAAGATATTGATTAATATTTGAAACTTTTATTTTCAGCTCCTCTGAGGAATCTGGGCAGGTGAAGGGAATTGAGTCAGATATTCCCTTGGATAAGAATGAGGAGGATTCAGCTGCTCTAGAGAAAAATCAAGAAGGGCATGAAGATGATGACAGTGAAAGTAATAAAGGGACCCTAAAGAGAAAGAGCAAGCAAGAGAAAGAGAAGCGCAGATTGGAGAAGGAAACAGAAAAATTCCTAAGGGAAATGAAGAAGAGAGAGAAGGAAGCAGAGAAAAAGGAAAAGAAGGACCAGGAGCAAAAAGAAAAAGAGACAAAGGAACAAGAAAGACAGCATAAAAAGAATACACTGAAGCAGACAAAAGAAGAGAAGAAGGATGACAGTCTGAGCCAAATAGATGATAATGAGGGATCTAGAGGCAAACCAAAAACAGAGGGCAGTATGGATGAAGATGTGGATGCAAAAAAGGACGAGAACTCCAAGGAGGCACGATTAGGTACTTTGAATCGACTGTCTGCTCTGTTTAAGTTCAGCAAATTAAACAGGAAGAGCTATGTGTGCGAAGAGGAGGAAGATAATGAAGAAAATGCTAATAGATCTTCCAAACCTCCACCTTTACCACCAAAGCCACAACCTGGCTCTCCAATTATGAAAAACATTGGAACAAAAGTTGACATTTAATGAGGAGGATTAGAATTTCAATAGTGGTCATTTTCTATTTATTTCATATTGCTCATTGTACTTTGTTTGCTCATTCTCAGATATATTCATCCTTTTTACTGTAATACTGTAGTTTAGATATTCCAAAGAATATATGCGTGTAGAGAAGTTTTATGTTATGTTGGAGCTTCTTAGTGAGGAATATTGCAATTTTAACTTTAATGTCAGTGCTTTCAGCTGCATTGCCCACCAAGAGGTATTTATGTTTGTACATATAATACAGGTTTGATGATATTCAGGAAAGTTATACACAAAATAATAAAATTGTAAAAAAGATGCAAAACTAAAATTTTACTTTTTTTTAATGAAAAGTAATGTTTTCCATGGCTTTGATAGATACTCTGAAAACCCTTTTCAGCATGTTTTGACTTCAATGTTTAGCAACAGTTTGATCTGAAACTGTAACTAGAGATGAGTAATTGTGATTTTTT